>NW_010310031.1:10549-11731 GCF_000700745.2 Antrostomus carolinensis | reverse complement strand
ATCTAACATTATTCCATGTTTTTTAATTTCCACCACCCCCCTCCCAGTTCTTTTTTGTTAACATCAGTACGCAGCTCCAAAGCTGCTCAGTCATTAAGTGCTTTACAACAGGTGATTATTCTCTGGAACTGGCCTTTGAGACATCTTGTTTTCACATGATTGGTAGGAACCTAATTCCTGTAGATTCGGAGTGTATTCCAGTGGAGTGCCACTGCCTTTCTCACTTAACGGTTCCTTTAAGGATTGGTTTAAGTAGGATTTGGTAAAAGGAGATTTTCTTAGGGAATTTGTGTTCGTTTGTTGTGTTGGGTTTTTTTTTTCAACACACAAGGACAGGAGCAGGTTTTAGGTGGGTATAGAAGCTCATGGGGCAGTTTGATAGGAGCCTGTGGAACCCTTGTCCTTGTGAGGTAACAGCCCATCCACAAGCCAAGTGATGCAGGCACCGCCACAGATCAGCACATTGCAACGGCTTCAGCTCTTTGTATTCCCACAGGAAGAAAATCATCAGCTGGGTGACTCAAAGAATCATAGGGGTTTGAAGGTACCTCATGAGATCATAGAATGGTTTAGGTTGGAAGGGACCTTCAAGCTCATCCAGTTCCAACCCCCCTGCCATCAGCAGGGACACCTTCCACTAGACCAGGTTGCTCAAAGCCTCATCCAACCTGGCCTTCAACACTTCCAGGGAGGAGCAGCCACAGCTTCTCTGGGTAACCTGGGCCAGTGTCTCACCACCCTCACACCAAAGAATTTCTTCCTAATATCCAATCTAAACCTCCCCTCTTTCAGCTTAAAGCCATTTCCCCTTGTTCTATCACTACCTGCCCTTGTAAAAAGTCCCTCCCCAGCTTTCTTGTAGCCTCTTCAGGTACTGGGAGGCCGCTATAAGATCTCCCCGGAGCCTTCTCTTCTCCAGGCTGAACAGCCCCAACTCTCTCAGCCTGTCCTCACAGCAGAGCTGCTCCAGCCCTCGTATCATCCTCGTGGCCTCCTCTGGACTCGTTCTAACAGGTCCATATTTTTCTTGCGTTGGGGGCTCCAGAATTGGCCACAGAACTCCAGGTGGGGCCTTATGAGAGCAGAATAGAGGGGCAGAATCCCCTCCCTCGACCTGCTGGCCATACTTTTGATGCAACCCAGGATATGATAATCTAGTCCAACCCCTCCTGCCAAAGCCGG
>NW_010310031.1:0-10446 GCF_000700745.2 Antrostomus carolinensis | reverse complement strand
CACCCTCACAGTAAAGAAGCTTTTCCTTAAGTTTGTGTGGAAAAGGGAGAAGTTTACCACATGCAGAGTCAATCTCCCCACCAGCACTGAGCAGCCCAAGAACTTTGCTGGGCTGACACCAGCTCACACTAGCTGAGAACCTGGGCTTATTCATCTTCATTTTTAAACTTACTTAACAAAATCCTAATGGCTGCATGGAAAGCCCTCCAGAGAAACTGCTACACCAGCAGGTACCAAACATCTTCAAATCATCTCACCAGTGCAGGGATACGAGAGCTGCTGTGCTGAGAGCAACGGAGCTGCAACGATCTACACCAGTGGAGCCTTAGGCACCGCTGTGCTTTAGGTCATGTCATTAATTTGGATGTCTATCTACAGCAACAACATGATTTTATATGTCTGATCCTCAGACCACACTGTTCCTTTCCTAAACACAAAGTGGCATGGCAAAATTCAACTAGCTAGAAGGCCGGGTTGCTTTATTGTTTCTTTAGAGCAATACTGCAAGTAGCCCAAATCCATTAGAGATTAAATTAATCCTGTGAGGAAGAGATTGCTACAGAGTACGAGGCGATTTCCAAACTTTATCATTCCTTTACTGGCTTCAGTCTGTGGGGTTCTTGTGTGAATGGCTGCATCCCTGAGGATATGGACATTGAGGCATCTTCTTTAATAAGTGACATCAGAAAAACTTATTTCCCCAAATCCCTAGATGCTCAGCAAAGCAGCAGCCCTCTGAGCTTTGTGATACACTGGGCTCAAATTCTGATGCTTCTTGCTGAAAAAAAATGTAAAATTAGCCATTTGAGGATGATGTTCCTGCATGTGCCCCAGAGACACTGTATTCAAGTGGTTAGCCTGACATTAGGCCTGCACGAGTTAATTAAAAAAAAAGAATCATTTTATTTTTTTTCTGCTCCCCTCCCAGTTGTCTTCATTCAGGCAAATATGCTGAAGTCACAAAAAAACAGCCAAAGCATTGCTTTAACTAGAAGATGGTATATGAATTCAGCATATTTTCTGCATAAAAATATGACATTTGTATGGAAATGACCCATTTTCTTGAACAGGCAGCTATATATCACACAAAGTTTCACTGTAACATTTATGCAAAAGAGATTGGGAAGCCAGGAGCCACTGGTAGGAGCCACTTTCCCATAAGGTGTTTATTTCCTCCAGGTGAAATAATAACGCAAAGCATAATCAAGAACCTTAAAATATATATATATATATATATATTTCTCTCAATATCATATATTTTAAGCCACTGGGTATTTGTTTTGATTTCTGTGATTATTTCTTGTTTATCTTCTGCCTTAAAGGAAGCAAAGGACTTGGAAAGCAACAATCCACTCTCCCTCCTTTTCTTTTCTAATCACATTACAGTTTGCAAACGATGGCAGATTGGCAGGGTGACAGATCCACGCTGCTCTAATAACCACGGAAGCATCGGCCTGTTCAGTTTTTGGGAGACAAAAAGACATTTCTCTGCAGCAGCACCAACCCCGAGTGTGTTGTGCCTGTCTCCACACACGGTCGGAGAGGGACATGGGCTCTACCACACAGGAGCCAAAAAACATCAACAACAAATCCACGTCACTGTGACCTACATTTATTCCAGCACAACACGTGTGGCAATTCAGCGACCAGCAATCACTCAGGGCAGGAGGCTTAGGGGATGCTGACGGAGATTATTTTCCTTTGAACTGCAGCATATTATGGTGTGTTATTCCCGGGGCTGAGCTAGTTCCAGCTCGAATCAGAGGCAAAAAACTCAGAGCAACGATCAGCAGCACAAAATCAAAACCCTTGTCGATACCCAGCAACTGCAAGAAGGTCTTACTGATAGAAGAATGCTATAATTACCGAATGATTAAGGTTGGAAAAGACCTCCGAGATCATCAATAATCATAGAATACATAACTAGTGAGTAATTTTTAGGCTCGCTTTTATTACAAAATTACAATTTTAGTTAATAGTTGCACAACTACAAGATTGTTTTAATGTCAGCGCTTAATGAAACACTCTGATCTGCTTCAACTCCACTGAAGTCAAGTGCAAAACTCACCCTGATAGGAATGGGTTTCCAGCTGAGAAATTCTTTGAGCTTCTCATGAATTAAGGTACAGCTTGTTCTGATGATGAAGTGAAATTATTTAAAATCAATGATAACATAAAAGACACATCCTGAACTAGACGTTCACTGAGCTAAGATTCTTGATTTACAGCCTAACATCCTAACCCTAAATGGAAATCCATACATCACCGAGTCAAAGTAATACGACTTCAGATAACTTACTCTAGAGCAGGAAATTCATCTTTTGGGTTTTTTTCTTCTCTTCAGAAGCTGTTAGCATTAGTTGGGATGTCAACAGCAACCAGAATAATTACTACTGCAGCTATTTCACCATCAAAACTCTGTGAGCATAAGAGAGATTTCCAAAACACAACCAGTCAGCAACCACTTTCCTTTGCCTCTAAAACCAGCCCTGAGTCATTTTGGCCCCCACTTTATTTCACGAATGTAGAACAGCTGTGGAGCAGCTAATGACTTTACTCAGAGTCCTCTGGAATAGTTAAAACCTTCCAGGCTTGTGCTCAACCACTAAGCAATGCTCCTTTCTACACAGAAAAGATAAGACATTTGTGCCGATATGATATTAATGGAAGCAGCTTTTTTTGGTTTTAAAGAAAACAACACACTGTTGAAATGTTATTTTCCCATAGTTGCATGACTATTTATATAGAGAAATAGAAATTTATATAAATGTATACATATCTATAGATACACATATTATACATTATAGGCATATACATACATACATATATACAGGCAGTGTTATATACACATACACAGATTTGTATATACATATATATAAATATATATATATATATACACACACAAATGCACACACAGCTTGCTTCTTTTTAGCTAGCTATAGTTATAAATTCTCCCTCCCCCACCGGAGCCAAGATGATCTGAGTTGCCTCTGCTGAACTCCCCACGGTTGCCTTTCCATCCTGAATTAAATATAACACTCATTATTCTGCCATTCTGGTTCCTGAGAAACTTGGCAACCTTTCCGAACGACTTGACATGTAGCAATTTCTTCTGCCTTGCCTTTACTAACCTATTCCAGGAGATGCAATATGCTGCTAAGATTAAGTGTCCAAAATGCTAATATGTCTGAGAAGTGCCTCCACTGACCTACATTGCGAATGTAGGTCTTAATGTACCTATTTTTAGCTTCATAACCAAAATGCCCATAGTTTTAATGACAGTTCAAAGCAAGCCATATACCTGAATCTCCTAGAACTTCCCAGAAATTGACTTCTACACTTCAACGTGGTGGCATACACATGTATACACACAATATATATGTATATACTGTATATACTTAATATCAGCGTTGCCATTGCATTCCAAACTTCCACTGTTCCAGTAGCAATAACGACACAGGAAGCAGTTGCTACTGCTTTGAGTCAACAGCAACTCATTTTAGGTTGTTGCGAATGGAACATCTCCGCTTTATCCCTGATGCCTACCTGTTAGAGATCCATCTGATCAATGTTTTGTGCTCTGAAGGCTTTAATAGACTTTGGCTGGCTTGTAGGGGCTGGCAAAGCACAAGGCATGTAATACCACCGCGGCTAACCTCGGGAGGCTGCTTACAAAGCTGAGTTACAGGTAGGCAATCCAGTCGATACATCTTAGAGAATGAAGGCTTTCTTGAGTTGCAAAACACCACTCTCTAGAAAAACCCAACAAAGATAACCAGGTTTTCAATTGGTCTCCATTTCAGGCACCTGTTCATTGTGCAAAGCGAGGTGTTAAAGACTTATTGTCAGCCAAATGAGTATCTGTGCATGCAGAGAGGTAAAAACAATGTTGGGAATGCCAACAATCCGGAGGCTGGTTGAGAACTTGGGCCAAACACAGGAAAAAATGGGATTCTGTGAGATTATTTGTTTACCTGCTCTAAAAAAGAGAGGCTTCAACAAGAATGGCATGTTGTTATTGACTGTCTCTAACCCAGCGAGACGCTTGACTTTCAGGTGCCTTTGCATTGTTAGCCTTGGCACAGTTCCCACTTGTCACCATTTAACCCATCTCTTGGTGATGCCAACACCATTCCTTCCATCAGCATCACTGGCTGTACTACCGTGGCCCCTCACTGCTCACAGGAGGAATATATGTATATTTATATTTATATATATAAATAAGATACATCCATATTTCTTATTTTGTTGGTTTAAAACCAAAGGGAAAAATGAAACAGACTGAGCAGTGCCTGACTCTTTGCCTCTAGTTATTCTCAGTGAGGGCTGCAGAACAAGGAGCCAATAGCTATGACTTTCCCTTTCTTTGAAGAAAACACTAACAGAAACTAGGTCTAAAAAAAAAATACCTTTACTTGCCATATTTCTTTGCTTGCCAATACTATCCACTTTCCAAAGCAGCCAGGTTTTTGGGTCACTGCAAGAAAACATAACAGAAGTGATGCCACAAGAAATGATGCTCTTTAATTAAGAAGAATGCATTAGCTCAACATCTTTTTCAGCAGCTCTTTTACGAAGACGGAGCAGATGTGCCCTTGCGTGGCGGTTTAACAGCACCAGAGAAACTCTGGATGAGTTTTCTAAAGAACACAGAGGCGCTTTTAAATGGCCATCATCCATTACTGATGTCCAGGTTTTTTTAAAGTCCATCTTTCACAGAAACACTACGAGATGATATTTCTAAGCGCTCAGCACTTCCCTACTCCCCGTGGACACAGGACCGGTACCTCCAGCGGTGCAGTAGCCCAGGTACCTGATTGCTCAGGGTGAGAGCTAATGGTGGAGAAGATTAGCTGGCCACATCTGACCTCGTAATCTCACTAATGGGAATTTCTTGCACCTTCCTTTCAGTCCTGGGTACTCTCAGGAATGAGAGGACACAGCAGAGAAAACACATTTCAACTCTAAGCCTGAGTAGCAATTCCTATGCTCTTTTCAGCACAGCTATTTCATTCTCCAAAGAAAAGAAAATGAAAGACTTCAATTTGGAAGTCCTATTAAAAAGTATTCTTTGATGAGAATTTTCACACTACAGTGTTTTCCTGCAATCATACTCTGAATAAAATCAAACCAAACAGTCATAGAACAGAAAAAAAACCTCCAAACTCCCCAAAACCCCCCCATTAATTAGCCTTGATTTCCAAAGCCTACAAAGATCAATGACAGACTTCAACTCAAGGATTATTCAGATAATGGACATTATATATATACACACACATATAATAACTTAGAGACCAAGTACAAAACCAAAGGTTTATGTAGCTTTCTGGAAAACTCAGTTTAGGACAGGTGCTGTTGTGATACACTGACTTCACTTTAAACAAGTATGGTCTGCAAAAATATTAATAATAAATACATTCCTGCAGTTCTTTAACACGCAAACCAGCTACTGTCTCCAGAAAAGCAAAGTAGAACTAAGGAAAGTAAGGAAAAAATAAATAAATCCCATAATCAGTACACTAATGCCACTTTAACATTTGGGGAAAGTCATTAACTTCAGATGAGATGGTCCCTATAGGACAAAGACGCCTAAACCTTCTGTTTTGTTTGTTGGTTTGGCTGGTTTTTTTAGCATTACTGTTACAGGATCCCCCACCAGCACTGGTGCCAGGTCCCACCAGCACAAGGGATGGCAGTGCCGTCACAAGCAGCAGCATGTCTCAGGTCTGTGCCAGTCCAGTAGTGATTTATCACAATTCAGGAACTCCTGCTTGAAATTATTCAAGCCCTACTACAAAATCCACATCGCTACGGAGAACCTCCCTTACTGGCACGGTGCTACAGTGAGATGCCAAATTGCCATGCCACATGCCATGGGCAGGAATATTCTGCCGCAGTTAATGGTATC
This sequence comes from Antrostomus carolinensis, assembly GCF_000700745.2. Taxonomy (NCBI): domain Eukaryota; kingdom Metazoa; phylum Chordata; class Aves; order Caprimulgiformes; family Caprimulgidae; genus Antrostomus; species Antrostomus carolinensis. Next base: position 4,538 of record NW_010310031.1, on the reverse strand, counting down.
TGTTTGAATTCCTAAATACGGAGAGATTCAACCTTTGGCTAACCTAAACCATTCCTTTAGAATTCATAGAATATACAGGATAATCTTGAGAGATTTAGAAAACTGTAGTAGAAATATAAAGATGTTAGAAAAAGTAAATGGGCATTAAAGATTCTGTATATGACATATGACTGAGTTATTAATATTTTGTATTGTGCTATGCCCTCTATTATTATCTATTCTTTTTAAGGCACCCAACATCTTAGTATTGCATATACACACATCTAAAAACAACCCCACTCTTAAGATTAACATCCTTAACATTCAAAAATATAAAGACTAATGCAGCATCCATCATACAGACTACCCAGTACGACTGTGGGACCAGGAACTCCTAGAGCAATGCCAGTGGCTCCGTTCCTTCCAGCCTTCTCTCATCATTTTGCCACAAAAATGAACCATCTGACACTGTTCTGAAAACCACCACAATATTGACCAATTTAACAGAAAAAAATACCACCACAAGGGAGTGTTTCCAAATACACAATGATCAAAAGTAAACTGCAATGTTTCATCCCAGTAGACTTTTGGGGAATACCATGTGTAGCAAAGCTAATGCCTTCCCCAGTAACCCCTCTAACTCCTCCAACAACCCAAACAAAAATGAAGATAGAAGTCCACCATTTTTAAAGTGGGAAACTATAAAGAATCAAGCAAAAGACAGTTTAAAAAATGATATGAAACACAGTTGTCAGTGCCTATTAATATTCTTGCTTTTTAAAGAGAAAGATAATAGTAATAAAGTATTTCCAAATAATGTGCAATTATTACACTAATAATTTCATTGGGTAAATGGCCGCCTATGACAATAGGTCTAAACTCTGGTACTAATTTCCACATATCTTGAATTTGTTGAGCCACACTCATATTTGCCTTTATGCAAGCGCTCCTATTTTAAAATAAAAAGCACTAAATATTGCTTGGTTAATTTGTGAAGGAGGTCAATCAGAAAAATTACTGAATTGACAGCAAACCCATTTTCTCTACACTCCTTTTATCCTGAAATAGTCACGTCGACTACTTGTCTCAAAATACTTGAATCCACTTAATATATGTTGTAATTTTCTGAGATCAGACTGTGCATTTCATTCAAGTCTGTTGACTAAAAGTGAGCAGTGATGTGGTATTTCATCACTGGCTTCCAGGGAGCAGAATTAGGTCTCCAGTCCATACCCACACAAGGGTTTGTTCCAAGAGTATTCCACTTCTTCCACTAGCTCAAACAGGCTTTGAATTGGGGCACAGCTACATTTGCCAGAATAAATCAGAAATTTTTCAAGAAAAAAGACGCATTTCTGCTCACACAAGCATTATAAAGTATTAAAAATACATATTTTTGTCCAAAGATATGTTGTTAGTACGAAGAAGTTGTGAAACTATATATTGGGTGAATTTACTCTACATTTCTTCCAAAGAAACTGCGTTGTACTGTGTACCCCATACATAAATTCACTGTGAAACTCAGTTACGAGGAATTCAAGATTTAAAATTCAGTCTTGGAAAACTCAGAAAACAGGAATACACAATGCACAGCAGCCTGATTTCCGAGTGTACATAAATCCACGTTGTAAAAGCAAATGCCTTTGGAAGAAGTGCAATTCTGGAACGAGTTCACACCTAAGTGGCTGGAGCACTGCCAAAAGGTCTACTCTTTGGTGGAATAATGTAGATAAGCAATGAACTTCTAAACTTACAGCCAAATTCTGCACAATTGTTTCACCTGAGCATTTCTGTTCCACCTAAAGCCAATCCACCATGCTTTATTCATGTGAACAGTTCATGGGAAGTAGATACTTGAACAAAGCAGACGCAGCACAGCACTCATGAGTCATTGCTTTGCACACATTAGAGTTTCAGAAATGTAGAGCATTGCATATTGACATTTTGGAGAGACCTTTCTGTCCTGTTGCTGTAAAAATTTACAGCAGAGAACACAAGTTGAACATAATTACACATTTCAAGCTTCGAACCAAATCAGCTGTGATGACGTGCTCAAAAGCGGTTTTGTCCGGAAAGGTCTCTGGCAAAATCTTGAGCTACCGCAGCTTAACTCATGTCCACTGAATCTCATAATAAATGACCCATCTGTAATATTCACCTGACCAGAGCAGTACGGGTCCTGGTTTGCTGTGACAGACATTCAGAGATGGATCACTTTCCAGAAGTCAGCTTATTATTCATACCATAAAAATTAACATTTTTCTTACTACTGATACAGTCAAGAGATCCATGAAGCAATTTCCAAGCCTCAAAAAAAATATCTTTTAACCCAGGTAGAATATGATGGGGACATCAGTGACAATATCCAGGAAATATTAAAGAGCACTACTAATTGAGCACCATTATTACCCTTTCTATGTTCCTGTATGCAGTTGTTATCGGCTATGATGGGGACTTACCTGCCCTTTTTTCATTTCTACCTGTAGGAAAAATGTCAATATAGTCAAGGAGTGAATAAACAAACACACGATGAAAGATTTACTGCCAGGTTCTGATCACCACCACAAGCTGAACAGCTTGAAGCCGATACCAGGTACTTGTTGTACAATAATGAAATAAGCTAAAAAAATACTGATTTATTTAAAATAGTATCCCATCAAACAGCTCTAATGTAAACGCAGATCATTTGACTTTATTTGATTCCTTCCCAATATCATTAATGCTACCAATAATACTGCTGATAATGATGTAATTACCATTAATACTCCCTATTAATTAGGAGCAACTCAGGTTGAAGCACGTAAAGAGTCACCCATCACAGATCAGAGATGATGAATCCACTTTTGTTTCCTGCAGTGGCAAATAATGCTGCCACCCACTCAGCCCCAGCTCAACACAATGGAATAGCAAAACAGAAAGTCATCATAACACACATTAGATACCACAGTTAAATATTGTCAACACTTCCAGAGTGAATGATCCCCAAATGATTCCAGTACACAAGGAAGAGAAAGTTTCCTACACAAGGAAAGAAAAAATAACTCAACGTAAGCCAAAAATTATCTCTTTTAATACAAAAATTCCATTCTCATAGAACAAATTTATTTCCACTGAATAAATAGATTTCCTCACCATTCACGGGTGAGATTACTACCTCTAGTTATGTTGAAATTCTCTTGCCTTTCCGCAGTTTAATTAAAATATAAACATTATTTGCAACTGGCTTTACTATATTTGGATACAAGTATGAACACTTGGGGGTTTGATGACATTGCCAAATGTATACAGCACCACTCTCACTAGGGGTTGTACTTTAACCTGATTTATATAGCTCCACGCATTACTTGCCTGTAGTTTTACCAAGGTAATTATATGGATTATCATAAGAAGGATCTGACCTTTGCACTTTGATGTTTTATTACTTTTAGCATGTGCACGCTCTTTGCTATCCATTAAAAAAAAAACAAACCCAAATTAACAAATCCCAAACGATTAGAGCTGAAGACAGTAGTAACAAAACACTATCAACTCAACAGAGGAATCTGGGGACTTCAAACGCATAATATTTTTACCAATAATATGGAGCTGATGCTAGATTTACAGACATTTGGGGCTGTCCCTCCATCTCAAAACACAGATAGCTACTACCAAGGCTCAGGAAATTACTTCTGTCACACCCAGATGCCTCTCCAAAACACACTGAGAAAAGAAAAGCCTGCAATAAGCATATTCACGGAAGCTATAAATAGCGACACTTGGGGTGAAAACAAGTATTCATGGTTTTCTCTCTATTAAAATGCATTGTGCTGGGTGAAATCAAGTTGTTTCCCAACGGGAAGGAAGGAAGGATAGCTGGGTCTGAGGTGACACCATGCTGTGTGCTACAGCAGCCTCTGCCCTGCTCCAGAAAGCTAACAGAGATCGCTCAACAACAACCAGAAGAATAGAATCAAGGAATCATAGAATCACAGAATCACAGCCTGGTTTGGGTGGGAAAGGACCTTTCAAGGCCATCTAGTCCAACCCCCCTGCCATGAGCAGGGACATCTCCAACCAGAGCAGGTTGCTCAGAGCCCCGTCCAACCTGACCTTGAATGTTTCCAGGGATGGGGCTTCTACCACCTCTCTGGGCAACCTGGGCCAGGGTTTCACCACCCTGAGTGTAAGCAATTTCTTCCTTCCATCCAGTCTAAATCTCCCCTCTTTTAGTTTAAAACCATTTCCCCTTGTCCTATCGCTACAGTCCCTGTTAACTTTTAAACACAGTGGGGAAAATAAAAATAACCGCAATTCATCTGGATAAATCACCGCTGTTCCGTTAAGACAAATTATATTTATCGATATATTTGATATTTCTGTATAAAATTCTGTATTTGATGGTCTTTAGGTTAGTGCCTCAGCAACACAAGTGCCCGGCTATGGGGGTCTCCCCTTTCGCCTGCCCCGGTATAAGGCGCCCGGGGGGGTACATTCAGCGGGGCTGGCGGGGGCCTGGGCCTGGGCCTGGAGCGGTGCCGGGACCGGGGCCTGGAGTAGGGCTGAGGGCGGGAGCGGGGCCG
>NW_010310030.1:0-3713 GCF_000700745.2 Antrostomus carolinensis | reverse complement strand
AAGGGTGAATCCACCCAAACCACCACATCACTATTTTCTTCTCAGCTACGCTTTTCATGTATGCTCGTCCCAAGAAGATTGACCCTTTTGACTTGAATAAGCTTGTGTCAGCAGTGTATCCTATTGTCACTCCCATCCTAAACCCCTTCATTTACTGTCTGAGAAACCAGGAAGTGAAAAGAGCACTGAAAAAAGCTCTCTGTGAAAAAATTGGTATCTCTAAGGTCTCCAGATCCATCACTTCTCTCCAAATGCAAGGATAAGCTATGACAAACTGGAACTGATAAAGCACACCATAAGGATACCTCACTAATGGTTGTTCCGAATAGACACAGTGTTCAGAGGAACAATAACAGAGTGGAGAATGTTGACACGGTGATCCATCTGAATCAGCCACCCCTAAGACCATCAAAGGTGAATGACTGAGCCATTGTAAGCCGTTATACTGAAACCTACTAAGATGATTCAGCAGATTAAATGCTCACAAGTGCTATGCAAACTAAAAGGGACTAGTGTATAAAGTATAGAAATTACTTTAGGAAGTCTGAGGGTGGAGGGAAAAATTTGGATTAAAAAAAAGAATTGGAGATGTTACAGGTTTTTTCCAGGAAAAGGCCAGAGGAAGATTAAGAAAGATATCAAGCATGGGAAAATGAAGATAAGAGGAAATAAAAGAAACTGGTCATGCATAAGCAGGCTGTTGGTCAATACACTTGTCAAGCCAACTATTGCACCTGATTACCAGAATCTGTCCCACCTTTTTATTAAACTGTTTTCCTTTCTGTGTCCTGCCTAAAGATTTTCCCTTTTATGTACACATGTGTATATATGAGTCATTTGGTAATGCGCATAAAGCTATTGAGTAGGACAAGAAGCCTGAAAGCCGGATTCTGGGGTGACAGAAGTTTAGAGGCCAAAAATTAGAGAGATTGGTGTCAGGGAGCAAGATATGGGAGAGACTGTAAGTCCAAAGTCCAGCTACTGGACAGACTGGGGCTCTGGATGTCAGACATTGAAAAGATCAAGGTTCTGGGAGATAAAAACTGGAGAGACAAAAGGTCTGGTAGACAGAGAAACCCATGAAGGGGATTTTCTATTAGTAGAGATCCACATTCATGCTGTCTGTGTTATGACCTGTAAAGATAGTGTCCTTCTGTCCATACTGATCCATTTGTGACTTTGTGTGTGTACAAGTATATGCACCTATTGGGAATTCATGCTCGGGCTCACTGCTAGTGGTGGTGGACTTGGTAGTGTTAGGTTAAGCTAGACCAAATAAGTTTTTAGCATATATATACCCATGTCATGGCATTGACACAAAGAGAATAAAAAGTTCCACCATGTGTTGCGTTTGGGGGAGAGACGGGACAAAATATTAATAAAAAGTGAAAATCACCACACCTTGCTAAGATTACACAAAACGCCTTTTTGAATTGAAAAATTTAAACAAGAACATCCAAATTTTTTGAGTTATGCTTGATGGCTCCACACTAGATGAGACCCCAAAAAGATCTAATATAAGCAGTATGCCATGTGGCCATGGGCAGTTTATTCCACAAGGTGCAAGCTGTCATTTCTTGGGCAAAAGCCAATCTGCATAGAGTTGTAGCAGAGATCTCTCTTAAATTTGCTGCACAAAGAAAGCACTCATATATAACCTTTGCCAGCTCCAGTGCAGAGCTGAACACCAGACTGTGTTATGCAGGGAGACAAACATTTTCTTCACAAATTTCTAGCTTAAAAAAAAGTGCATCTCTTCATGGACTGCTGGTCCCAGTGTTGAATTATCTTAATTCCTGTTCATTCTGATTCACTCTGCATTGCAATAAAGCTAGTGTTCAAACTCATGTCTTATGTCTTCCTACACATCTTGTTACAGAACTTTCATGCTGTTTCATAGAATCTCCTGGTTGGAACTTTATGCCACAACAAATCATTACTTCCGATTATATTATAAATGCTTGTCAAGTCTTCTGTCTGTCTCAGGGGCACTTGTTCTCAGTGGCCAAGGGTGCTGGAAGGAGCATGTAAATGCTCACAGGAAATCACAAAAGAAATAGTTACACCCATTGGGACAATGGATGTCATTGTTACCATTATACTTAAAAGTAATCCAGATATCACAGTGCTCCTTACCAAGGGGAGCCAAATCTTACCTTTGGTAAGTGTTATATAGTGGAGAGTTTTACTTAGGGTTAAGTAATGGTTTTTAGGCATTGATTAAGTACTTTGCATCTGTCAGAACATAAACCCAGTAAAATTGCACAATGCAACTGTTAGCAGAAATGGTTACATCTACAGTAATCCAAGCAGCTATAGTCTTGGGCAGGATGGTGGAGAACTAGAGTAGGTCTCCAAGGACTAATTCCAGAATTCCAGTGAACAACAGTAAACCAAAGACAGAAAAATTGTGAAGATGTTTCTAGTCATGATTATCATACATATAATTTAAAAGAATAGAAGAGGAATAAACAGTTCGGAAATGTTCCCATTGTTCTGGTTTTGCTAGGATAGAGTTAATTTTCTTCTCAGTAGTTAGAATACCTGTGTTTTGGTTTCAGTGTAAGACTTTGTTATGAGATGAACATTGATAAAAGTACTAATGTTATTAGTTGCTTCTGGAGCTCAAGGCCACCATGTTTGGCTGGTTCACAGCTGCATTTAAGACTGGGAGGGAGAAGCATAGTGAATAGCAAAACCCAAAACTGGCATTTGGATGTGCCAATGAAATATTCAAAATACTCCGTATCATATCCCGTCATGTTTAGTATATTATCCGGGGCTGACCGGAAAGGGGGGTGATTGTCTCAGGCTCTCGCTCTTCTGGGATTGCAGTTTCGGTTTGGGATTGTTGCTCCTCTGGGATCGTTATCTGGGAACAGGATGGGCTTAGTCGGCAGGTGGTGAGCAGTTGCACTGTATATCACTCTTTTATATTTGTATATATTTTATGTATATTTTATTATTATTATCATTATCACTACTATTTTACTATTAGGGGGTTTTAAGTTTTCTTTTATTTCTATTATTAAACTGTTCTTATCTCAACCTACAAGCCTCCTTATCCTTGCCCCAAATCCTCTCTCCTATCCCCTGGGGATGGGGGAGAAGTGGGTGAACAGCTGTGTTGGCTGCTAGCCAAGGGCTACCTCAGTAAAACTATCACACCCATATGCCAAGAGGATTAATTCTGTCATGATTTCTTGGTTTTGTTTCTTATCTTTTTCCATAAGGTGAGACTCCACATTCAATACTGTGTTCAGTTTTGAGCCTCTCATTACAACAAAGATATTTAGGTCCTGAAGAGCATTCAAAGAAGAACAACAGAGCTGGTGAAGGGTTTAGAGAATAAGTTTTATGAGGAGAAGCTGAAGGATCTGGGATTGTTAAATCTGGAGGAAAGGAGGTTGAAGGGAGAATTTAGAGTCATTCAGCTGCCTACACATAGCCATTACGTAATCTTTTCATATCATAGATTATCTAGGACATCTGCAAGGGACTGTCAGCTGTGCCTCAAGTCCTGAAAGAGACACGCAAGATTCTGTATTGGAATCTAGAGTCTAAATGGGACAACAAAGGAGATCTACAAATGATGGAAGAAGAATCAAGCCCTTAGATATCTCCCCTGATTTAGATCCACACAGTTAACTTTTAAATGTGTTAAACTACATGAAATAATCAATAGTTTTCAGTCTCTGGCAACACAGTGTCCT
>NW_010310029.1:0-14306 GCF_000700745.2 Antrostomus carolinensis | reverse complement strand
CAGGCAATTTCTCTGTATTTGTCCCAGGTTATCTGTCCTTCCTTCCACATCCCCTCTCTATGCTTGTTTTTGGATCTTAAGTTTGTTCAGTAGCTTCCTGTCCATCCATGCAGGCCTCCTGCTCTTTTTACCTTCCTTACTCTTTGTTGGGATGCAACAAACTTGGAGGAGATGACCATGCAGTATAAGCCAGCTGTCTTGAGTCCCTCTTCCCTCCAGGAATTTATCCCACAGTACCTGACCAAGCAGATCCCTGAAGAGGTCATAGCCTGCTCTCCTGAAGTAAAAGGGGGTGAGCTTGCTGTACACCTTCCTCACTGCCCTAAGGATCTAGAATTCCACCATTTCATGGTCACTGCAACCAAGGCTGCCTGCAAGCTTCACATTCTCCACCAACCCCTCCTTGTTGGCGAGAACAACGTCCAGCACAACACTTCTTCTCATCGGTTCCTCGACCACTTGGAGGAGGAAATTCTCATCAACACATTCCAGGAACTGCCTGCATTGTTTGTGGCCTGCTATAACAGGCTATCTGTTGTCCCTCCAACAGATATTGGGGTGGTTAAAGTCCCCCATGAGGACCAGGGCTTGTGAACATGAGGCTGCTCCTACCTGTCTATTTAGGGTCTCATCTGCTCGGTCTCCCTGGTCTGGCGGCTTGTAGCAAACCCCCACTGTAACATCCCCTTTCCCTGCCTTCCCTTTAATCCTGACCCATAAGCTCTCAGTTAGCTCCTCATCCATCCCCAGGTGGAGCTCCATACACTCCAGCTGGTTGTTGACACAGAGGGCAATGTCTCCTCCTTGTCTCCCCTGCCTGTCCTTCCTGAAGAGCCTATATCCTTCCATTCCAACACTCCAGTCATGGGAGCCATCCCACCATGTCTCCATGATGCCAATCAGGTCATAGCCCTGCAGGTGCACACACATCTCCAACTCCTTTTGTTTATTCACCATGCTACGTGCATTAGCATAGAGGCATTTAAGTTGGGCCCCCAGTGAAGCTGATTTACTGGCTGGAGCAGCTGGAATTCCATTGTGATGCTCATCAGGCATGCTCCCCATGGGGTTCTTGTTAGCAGGCCCAACATGTTTTATTCACTGGAAGATATGTTATGTTCAAAAATAGTATCTGCATCCATTCAATTAAGGTGTTTTTTTCTAGACCTGATGAAATGACAATTGCAAGGCTAGTTCTACTCAATTTTAGTTAAAGGAAGGAGAGAATTATTTAAATATTTATAATGAAGCCAGTCAGTTAATAACTGGTTGGTATTTATTAGTCATAACTTATTAATTATGCATGTGATTTTCCTACTCTTTCACTATAAACATACATAGAATCATTTCTCTCTAGAGGTATATGTTTGGGTGAATATTAAGGAAACAGATAATTTTTAGCAAATAGGCAGAATGTAACTGCCTCCCCATTATTTTGTGTTTTGCTGGAAGGATGGAATATGCTCCCTCTTTTTCAGGTCTTCAGGTCTGCAGCACGTACTTTGAGGGCTATAGCTTCAGATACTCCCTTCCAGTGGAATTCTTTATTCCGCAATAAAAATATCATCTATACAATGCCCACATTTCCGTGGCCTGAGACATACGTAGGCTTCTGGATGCTTGGGTGAGAATCCCAAGGTGTGTTACAGTGCCTACTGCCAATCTAAGCACCACCCTGAGGCTCTTCAGAGCTCTTTGAGGAGTTATTACTGAGATGATCCTGCACAGACAAGGAGATTGCATTTGTTTTTTGTTACACCAGAAGGATGGGGGAAAGAGCAGGATACACACTTGCTCTTTTCATCCACTTACCTGAGCAGAACAGAGGATACTGGGGAGACCACAGTCCTTGCTAGCAGCCAGTGAGCATTGCTACCACATTAGACATGGAAGGTGGTGGATCTTCTTGAAGTATGACTACAGCCACAGCTTTTACTTGTAACGGTTCACAGAAGCCTAGACCCAACCCTCTGTCTAACCTCTCTGGGATGCAACTGTGATGGGAATTTCTGAACTTCAATAATACCTTAAAAACCTGAAGATAGGTGGTAATGCATAACTCAGGTCCACTGAGAAGCATTTGACTGCTTTTACTTAAGTGAAAAGAGAACTGTCTTGAGGGACCCATTATAATGATATCCATCAGATGTTAAAGAAATTAGATCAGAAGGGAAGAGGGTGGTAACACTAACACTCAATGCATTGCCAGTCCAACTGGATTCACAACAGCTGCAAGCTAAATGTTATTCACACCATTCAAGCCTTGAAACACTTTTCAGATATGTCAGGTTTTCCAATCCTTAAAAGCCAGTTCTTCTCACATTTGGTTCCTGGTTTACACTGGAGACAGTTTGACTCATCACTAAATTATTTTCAGGCTGTAACACTAAGGGGATTATAAATAACTCCTTTTATAACTATTAATGCTATTACATATTGTGTTATTTTTCTTTCGCCAATATATATATTTACTGTTAAAAACCCTATGGATCAGTAGAAAAATCTGTATGGATGTCAAAACAGATGTATGCTGTACTTATGGCCAGCTCCATGAATCTTATAAATCAGCATAATTATAATTAAATTATCTGAGTTAGAACTCATTTTACCAGACAGCATGCCATTTTGGATCTGACTGATCCATTAGCATTAATCTGAAATCCCCTTGACACTTTAATTTTTAACCATTTAATTCTAATACCATAATACTCAGGAGTTTGTATTGTTCCTCATGCTTCTGTGCTAAAGTTTGATAACATTAGCTGAATAAATTATATGCTAAAGTAAGCATGATATGGCAGGAGACTGTGTTTGTTTGATCTATTGTTTTTTCAGAATCTCTCAATAGTTCACAGCTTAATGTAATTTTGTATATTGACTTGAAAATGTGAATTTTGCACACTGTATTTATCCATAACTGAGAGGATTTTTACAATGCATTTGCAGGTAATTAGCCATCTTAAAAAAATCTCAAACATCTGTCCTGCTAAGGAGCTGATTTCAATCTAAAACAACTATGAAAGCTAAGCTAAAAGAAGCTAATGTACAACAGAACAAAAGACACTTAGGATGGCCTTGAAATTTAGTTGCATTATTAATTTTTTATATCCTAAATGATATAATTAATTTTCCATCTTTAATAATAAAAACATTTTGTTTTTTTCAAACCTAGGTTCTGTACCTGCCCCTGTATGCCATTTGCTTTGATCATATACTGCCATTGGTTTCATCATCATTGATTCTGACTATTGTTATATTCTAATACAACAAATGTAAACAGCTAATTTGATTCATTTTTTTAAATCAGAATTATTCATCACAGAGGATGTGTCACTGAAACCAACTTAATTTATTTTAAAAAAGAAAAAACAGATCAATATAATTAGAAAGAAATACTAATGACCCTTCTACCTCTTTTTCTGCCTCCTTGAAATTTCAGAAGCTGAGTTCTTCTGGCCTTTTACACCTCTCCATGCAACCTATGTTGTTTTCAAAGGACAAATCAGCCCCTATTTTCTATTTTCTTCACTAATCACACAGTCTGATTCATAAAGCCTGGCTTTTGTTCTGCCTGTATTAGACACTGATGGGGTGTCTACCAGCACTGTGTGCTTGATTTAATTCTCCAAATATAGGCACTTCATATCCTTAGCTACCCCTTCTGGCTCTCAGCTGCTGCTCCAAAGGGCAGAGATTTTCTGCAGGTCCTGTGCTGCGTCTGGCTTGCCTCAGGCAGTCCAGAGCATCTCAGAGAGAGTTAAATGCCTGTGTTTAGTCAATTAATTGATCCCCTGGATTCAGAGTATGAAAGAAAGGCATCTTTCCATCTGTGATACTTTGTCCCTTCTTTTGTAATATTCCTACAGTTACTTCTATTCTCCAGAAACCTAGTGCTGACTACGATAGGCCAGATTTAGGAAAAAGGTATTTCAGTGGAGCTGTGAAGCCCTGAAGAATTGTCAAGCATACTACGATAAGCAAACTTTGCAGTCCACAAATGTACTCAACTGCCTGGAGTGGCAGACCTGTGAACACACACTGATTCCTTGCTTGTAGAGGAACGCAGAAGCATGCAGGAGAAAGTGCTCCAGGCCTACCTCCTCCAGACACAGACAGCGTGAGTCTGGAGACCCAAGCTTCAGGGCATACCAGGAAGAATATCTGTTCTGCAGTGTAAATGCTTATAGGCTTTCTCAGAAATACATAAATAAATAAATAACCCAATAATCTTTTAAATCTTCAGCACTTACAAGGTTTTGACAAACAGCCCATAAAACACGTCACTTATTGTGATTTAACAAATTAAATTTCAAAGACATACCCTATAAACCTGTTTAGGATTGATAAATAATATAGCTCAAATAAGCTATATTGTAGGCTGAAGTGTACAAGTGCAAAGTGCAGCGAATTTTACCTTTTGTAGAGATTCTCGGGGTATTTTTTTAAAAACTTAGTCCTGTGATGTTCTAACAGTCCAGTTTTGAAACTGTGAGCAATAGATTTCCATATGAAAGAAAAGAGCTATTGTTCCACTAAAGGAAACAGAAAAAACTCAACTGGAGTTATAAGAAAACAGAAACAAACAGCTTTAAGGGAACAGAAATTATTGATAAGAGAGCTATTTGGCACAGCAACAGTAAAATAGTAGTACCTTTAGCAGTATCGTTAGAGTGGATGCTGAAGTTTCCAATTCCCTTTCATAATGATGTAAATTTATTGAAGAAGTAGGGGAGAAAAAGTGGAAAGCAATTAAAAAAAAATCATTAGATAGTATCATCAGTCTAAATAATTTTTGAAGTTGATCAATTTCAAATATTAACAATGTTTTTTATATGTTTAAGTACAGCTTGTACTACCCAAAGCACAATGTTTAAATTCATACAATTTTTACACTATTATTTATTTGTAAAAGTGCAATTATAGGTCACGTTATTTGCGTCCTGACAAACTTTCTTTATTATTGAGTTGGCAGGATGTCTTATGGTCGAGGCACGAGACAAAATTGATAAAGGGAAGAAGTTTTTTCAGTTTGGCAAAGTCTTGCTGTAGCAGCCAGCCACACTAGATCAAGTTGCCATTAGGCAAAGGTCTCTTCGTCTACCTCCACTGTACAGTTTTTATCTCCTCAATCTTTAGGTCCCAATATAGGAAGTAGAAATAACTATAGACGTCTTTTAACTAGCAAAACACAAACTATTCAAAGGGAGGATTGTACAATTTTTCAGTCTTAATTTGTATCACAGGTGGATAGTAATTCCAATTTATGTTTGCAAGTGCTTTGAAAAGTAAAATAATATTTTGAATAATGCAAGAATTACAATAGTAATATAGGCATTTAAAAGCAAGATAAAAGCTGAGTCACTGAAAACAGAGGAAAGCATTTCATTTTGCAAACAAATAACAGTTTCATTGGGTCTACTAATTTACAGGTGCATAACTACATTTGAATTATCTGAAGAAGTGCTGGTATTTTTTACTGATATTTTCATTTTCTTTGGGAGCTAGTTTTTCAGTCTTTGAAAGCATCTAGTTTTATAGCTTTCTGCTTTGCAATCTGAAATGTTATAAATGAGAGTCAAACCTCAGATCTTGTCTCAATATAAATTCAGAATATTTTACAACTTTTGAGTGTGTACATTCAAAAATAACCAGACAAAATGATTCAATCCTTCCTTCATCAAATGAATAATTTTTCTTCATTCAGAAGATAAGGTCAAGTATGAAGTAATCTACTAAGTATTGCATGCTGATCAGAAAGGTTTTGTTTTTTTTAAACTTAGTGTTTGTGGTACTAGGTTGTAAATCACAGGAACAATAAACAGTAGAAGTAACATTGCCCTTTAATTGGGGGGTAAGTCATTCTAATTATTAAATCTGAATCAGAGAGTGGATGAATGGCATTATTATCCATTGCTCCTAGTGAGCAGCTTGCAATGTGAAGATTGTATGGAGGTTTAGGAGGGGTGGCTGGGGGAAAGTAGTATTCAGTGAGACAAGGCACACACTGTTAGGTCCAGCTGACATAATCGGTTCTCTCAGATAATAATTAAATGGTTACCTCTTTGACTGAAAGAAAGAGCAATTCGCAATTATTAAGTGAGACATTCTCATACAGGTCTGTTCCAAAAGACTAACAATAATTCTTGGATTTATACAAATTACAGAATGTACATAGATGAGGTTGATTACCAAATAATAGACTAAATCATGCCTACCACAAAGCTTGATGTTGCCACATTGGTGCATTAATTAATGATATTTGGCAACTCTCTGAATGGCCATTTGCCATTTATTCATGGCTACCCTCTGGAGTACGATATGAGAGTGACCTGTTGGGAAAAGGATTTTCTTTCATCTGTTCATTGTTTCTAATGTAGTAACAGAGAAATACTGGGAGTACATGAAGTCAGACTTTGAGTTAACTATTTCTTAGTGCACATAAATTGAGAAGGGAGAAATTAAGGAATAATCAGTTGCAATCAAGACAGTACAATGTGATAGTTTAAGTCATGATTCTAAATGACCCAATTGTTTCTTCCACAACATTGTAAATGTCATATGATTAAAAATAATTGGGGCATCAATAATTTCTTTTGATACAGATACGCAAATTACTGATGGAATTTTTTTCACAACACTTTGCTGTTCTATTTCAATCTTTCATTCAGAACCCTAGAGGTCTATGGGACACATTACATTAGTTTATATCGCAGCGTAGAGTGTTGGGGAGAAATACTGTCTGATTTTCCTTCCTTCCACTCCTCTCAGCAACAAGGGTGTCTATCTTTCAGATATGGTCTAGGTGGGATGTAGAGGATTTTTTCACTGTCAGGTCCCTGCCCTAATGAAAGATGGAGCAAAGACAACCCCAAGTGTTTCTGCTCAGGTGAATAGCTTCAGTCTACTGGGCTTTCCTCCAATACTGCATACTCTGATAGTGAGTCTGGATGAACTCTCATGAGCAGAGAATTATTGATTCAATGATGTATCAAGTTGCAAAGGAAACTCGACATATCTTGACCTGAAAAAATCATTTTATCTTAGGAATAAGACAGACCTCATTTTATATTCATTCAGTTCTTCAAGCTTCATGCAGACTTCTGCCTTAAATAAAAAATTACCCTCTAACTGAGATCTGACATTGAACATTACTTATTTGATTTGTGTTCATCTGATCTTCAGATGACATTTCATATACTTCCAGGTTTCTCAAGGAGGTAGAGATAAACACCCAAGCCAGTTGTAATCACAGTGCCTTAGAAATCCATATCAAACACTGAAGAATCTTGTCATCATATGGGCACTTTGAAGGATGAGAAAGAAGGACTATTTAATGGCATTATTTCTTCCTATCTCCTGCAATTCTCCTGCACTTCTCATTTTGTTGCCGGTTACATTATTACTCGATTCACTCATTTAGTAGCACTGTCCATAGAGATTTTGCTTATTAATTCTCACTTTCAGTACTTCCCTGGGCTAGCTACTATTCTTCCAAGGTACGCTTAAGCCAAAATAAATCTAACAATTAGAGTCACCTGACTGAGATGCTGAAACAGAGAATCAACATTTACTCTGGGTCTCCAGTGTTGAGGTATACTGGAGGGTTACTTTTCAGTAATTTACTGAAAGTTAATTACTTCATTTACTTAAGTCAGTTGCTTACTGACTGGAGGAAGTAACAGAATAGCTTTTTCCTTCAGCCCCTAGGACTTCTGTTCAGTTTTTCTGGTGGTGCTTCTTTGAATGACATCCACATTTGCTTCTCTCTGTCTTAACTTAAGGTGCTTCTTATTCTTAATGGTGTTCTACTAAGCTGATTAAAAAAAAAAAAAAAAAGGCGAACAGGCTAACCCATAGATTTTTAATTATAATTCATGTACCTATTTTATATAATCATGCAAAACACTGAGTGGAGCAGGGAACGTAAGTGGGTTCTGCTGAAGGCATTATCAGCGACACACTCAGAAAGACTGAGTAATCATTTTACTGGACCCTGCTTGAAGGCCCACATGTAAAAAGGATGCAGAAACAGCATGTACAAATTGCTTGCTGGGCTAGGAAAGAATTTAAAAACTAATCTTAAAATACTTTCCAGACACCTGGCACAATAAACATATGAATGTCCATGTACTTTCACCGATGTACTTCAGGAGGAAAGTAGCTACACAGGAGTTACTGAGGATAGAAGCTATAGTCTAGACACAGACTGCTTCCCACTATCTCTTCTGAGTGGGCTGACAATATTTCTTGACAAGGCAGTATTTCCTGTGCACCACTTAAGAAGTCAACCCCAATGGGTTTTCTGAAGTAATCTGCAAACTTTTACTCTGCTGTCTCAAAGTTACTTTTAACACACTTATTTTTCTTGTTGAGAAATGCTCTTTTTTTTTTTTTTTTTCATTTAAACGCAGTGATCTATGTTGAATGGTGTCTCCTCCATCCTTCTTAATTTCTTTCCTTTATGATGTTTCTTACTAAGAAATTTTGGCAAAATCAATACAGGACCTATTTGTTTTCATAGAATCATAGAATGGTTAGGGTTGGAAAGGACCTTAAAGATCGTTGAGTTCCAACCCCTCTGCCATGAGCAGGTACACCTTCCACTGGCAACCTGTTCCAGTGTCTGACCACCCTCACGGTAAATAATTTCTTCCTAATATCTAATCTAAACCTACCCTCTTTCATTTTAAAGCCATTACCCCTTGTTCTATCACTACCTGCCCTTATGAAAAGTCCCTCCCCAGCTTTCTTGTAGGCCCCCTTCAGGTATTGGAAGGCCACTATAAGATCTCCCTGGAGCCTTCTCTTCTCCAGGCTGAACAGCCCCAACTCTCTCAGACTGTCCTCATAGGAGAGGTGTTCCAGCCCTCGGATCATCCTCGTGGCCTCCTCTGGACTCGTTCTAACAGGTCCATGTCTTTCTTGTGTTTGGGGCTCCAGAACAGGACACAGTACTCCAGGTGGGGCCTTACAAGAGCAGAGTAGATAGGGAGAATCACCTCCCTCGACCTGTTGGTTATCACCATGGGCTTTTAATGTAATAAGACTTTTCAAAGTAGTTCCATACTTGTTAGCTTTATTAAAAGCTGATTTATACTTCATAGATTCTAAATGGTCATGGTACAACCATCACTGCTTTTGAAGGGCAGTGGAATCTGCACATTTTGGTTTTCATTTATTAGAGCTATATGTTAATGAAAATGCATTGGAAAGTACAAGTGCATTTTGAAACGGTTTCTTGATAAATCTAAGCATCCTCTGTTTTCTCAAAATTTAAACAATATTTTTCTATTAACATTTGATTTTTTTTTTTTAAATCACAAGAAATCTGGAATTACTATACAGGGGGAAAAAAAATCCACTTTAGAGGTGGACTTTTCATTCGAATGTATGGCACTTGAAGTGAAATCTGAAACTTGCTACAACTTGTAGCCACTTTCATATGCATATCTTCAATGCTGTGGTGCAGCCATCCAGCACTCCCACTACTGCTGTGATTTTCTCTTCCACTGCGTTCTGAGAGATCCTATGGTTTAGCTGGTTTGGGAGAAATTACTGGGAAAGAATAATTTAGTTCACCTCCTGAAATTAATGGCATTTGATGGGAATTCCTTCACTTCAATAGAACCAGAATTTCCATCATATTTTTCTGAGTGTGAGCACTTTAGCAATGAATCCATGCTTGAAAAATCTCACTTAATGTTGAAAGATAAAAGTTTTACAAATTGTCAAAATGTTTATTTGGAGCTTTTATGAACTGCTAGTCCCAGAAAGAAAATGTTCCTGACATACCTTTAAATAAATTTTATTTATTTAAATTGAATATATTTGCAAGGAAAAGTTTAAGTATGTTTTTCTACAATAGACAGTCTTTGGGACAAAGTAATTTTCCAGGAGACTGGATGCATGTATAATATCAGATAACCTATTCTTTGCGGATACGGTATTGAAGTAAAAGAGTTGGTTATCTAAACTACCCTTTCCTCAGACAGCAACTGTCAAGCTTCATCGAAAGAAATGTTTCCTATAACATTTTTTCCTTTCCTCTTCTGTAACGTCTAGTTACCGTGTAAAGTCTTAAAAAAATACAGTGTAAAAAGTTATTTCCACATAGATCCATGCCATGGGGACTCATAAAAACTGATCTGTAATTTTCTCCATTCCTAGCTTTTGAAAACATACCAGAAGCTCAGCAATAGACATTAAGATTGTCTTCATTATAAAGACCTAGTAATACCACTTACACCTATTAATTTCTTCATTTCAAGGGAATGCAGGCAAAGTGCAGTTTTTGCCATATTTGGAATTCTTGCCTTTCTCCTATGTCAGTTAAAAACCTGCTGCTGGCAACAGCAGCAGCCCTCCACAAAGATCATGAGCTGCTTCTAATGGAAGTATATTGAGATTCAGTAAATGTGAAAATGAAGGACTCAAAGGATCACACAGGAACTTTTTGATTTTTTTTTCTTTAATGAATACTTGCAGGAGTAGTAGTAAATATTAAATTTAAATATCTATTCATATTTTGTAGCCCTAGGCATTTGGCTGGACATGTCTTTTGAAGGGCCTTCCAGAGGACTTTGAGACCTGAGAGAACAGTGTGACAATATATTAAATGAATTCAGTATAAGTTGAAAATATGAAGAATGTTGATAAGTAGTGTCCACACAAATGTTTTTAACCAGATGTTGTTAAAACCTGCACTGTTTCTGAGTTGAAATCTGTTCAGGGATATAGAGATGAGAAAAGGTAGCTTCAAGACAAGTTTATCTTTTGGAATGTCTGAGGTGACCCCTTAAACTGATGGCGGCAATCCTGGTTTCCTGAGGAAGCTGATGGGTAGCCTTACCTCTTCCTTGCGGAATGTTGTGTCCTACCCTTGCTACCCTTCTGTGAAGTGGTGGCAGTGTTCACTAAGAAGGATACAGTTTCTCTTCCTGTGGACAGATATCACCTGTCACATTGGTGACATGCTGCCAGAGTGAGCTTCAAAGAATTTAAAACATAAAGCGTTGGGGGTGGGGGTGGGGAAGGAAAGAAAGAAAGAAAAAGTCCAGAAAGTCCTATAGCTTCACAAATTACTCTCTTAAAGCTAGCATTTAAGTTTTTAATGGTCTGCTGACAGTCTTCTGCAATTAATAGGAAATGGAAGGATATTGAGATTATCAATAACAGTTATATCTTTCAGATTTAGAGAAAAATTAAGACACTTGGTCTTTAAAGGAGTCTTCAATGATTTACTTGAGATCTATGCCAAGATTTTTTTTAATTCACTCTGATTCCTCTGGGATAGAACTGCCCACTGATGTGAATTGTTCTACAAGATGTGGACACAAAAATTGGAAGAAAAAGTAGAAAGCAACAATGAAAACCTGAAATATCTTAAGAGCCAATGAACCTAAGAAATATGCAGCTTAGGTAACTATACTCTAACTTTTGTTAGCATAATGGTGTAACTCACATCTCCCAAAAGTGATATAGGCCTAGGAATTTGTCAGCCACAAGATGTCTCATGGAAAGTGTGGCAATTAGGATGAGAGAACTAACTGGCCCAAACCAAAACTGTCTTCTAAGAATTTAATCATATTGATAAGAAAGGTCCTGAACAGAGTATGTCACGATACTCTCTGATTTATCAGTACAGATGTAACTACAGTGTCTGCTAGAAAGTTAGTGTCAATGTGGTAATGCAATAGTGGACCAATACACTGGTAAGCTTCCTCTGGTGAATAGGTTGTCTATCTCAGGTTCACCATCAGTACAGTGAGGGCACATACTTTCCCCTAGGTGAGCTGTCAAAATTAACTATTTTGTGAAACATTTAAATACAAATAAAACAAGAACAGAAAGTATTATCTTCCAAGTAACAAGAGCAGGCATATTCTCATAGGTTGCATATCAAATAAATACAGGTATTAAAAATATAGATTCTGGATGACTGAATAATGTTTTCAAATTTGAATAGCATGAAGAATGGAGAAGAATGTTGCTCAGTGTGAAGCACTTGCCATCATTTATAAAGAAGATATTTCTCTTTTTCAGGAAGCACATATATCCCTGCTATATTATTTCATGTTTCTCCAAACTTTCAGAGGAATAGTCCTATGGGTTATTTTACATCTGTAAAATTCCTTTAATGTTGGACACATTTTTCATATGACCTGTTCATAAGACTCTGTTAGGAAATCTGTGGCTTTTGCAGTTTGGAAATTTCTTTGGCCTGTGTAACCTGTAGATACTTCTACAGACATGTCAAGAGACCTATACTGAATTACTAGCTGTGTTATGGATGTAGGCAATCATCTAGGACTTTATCCTAATCCCCCTGAAGTCAATTCACAAACAAAATAAGGATGACGATGTTAAGTATCTTTTCCTCCTCATCTGTGTATGCAGCCTGCAAACCATGAGTCCAGGACTGTCTGTTACATTCTCAGTACACAGAAGATACTGTAGTGGAACATTGATTGTGGTTGAAGACTGTAGAAGATGCAGTAACAAGAAATATTTTATCCCCTTAAGTTCAAATGGATGCTATTAAAAACCTGCTTTAGCTATGGAATCATGCAGACTTATAACATGAATTCTGTAAAGTTCACCTATTTTCATTGGCTATAGTCCCAGAAAGCATTCCATCTTCTTAAAAGATAACAATACTGAAGCATTTAAGATGTGCACCTCTCTGCTAAGTAGATTTTTATTTTACAGTTTCCAGGCCTGGCTATATCCCAGTTCATTTATTTCCAACTGGGTTCAATTTCCAGGGGAAGGCAACTTCCTATGATACTTTTTGTCCAACAAAGGTGAAAATAATGTTCTCCAAACAGCACTATTTAAACTGGCATGCACATGTGGCTAAACAGTTTAATTCAATTTAAATAAAAATGTACACTGGCTGGAAATACTATGAAAACTGATATTCCAAATGGGGTAAAATGTAGTGTTCAGTGAAATGTAGGTCTTAAATTGTCCTTATTTTCAAGCATCTTTTACAGTTCAGATTTTTTGCCTAAGTGAGCACATTTTCAACTATGAATTAAGAAGAAAAATATTAATCCATAGCCTCAGATCAGAGAGAAGTTTAACATGTTAACATGTTGGTTACCCAATATAAAGTCATATCTCCAGTTCTGAAGTGTTGTGTTCCATCTTTTCATTCTCACTATCTAGCTATTTTATTTATATAGCCCATATTGCCACACCATGACTGCCAGACCAATTCTGAAGACTTTAAAATACTTACTTGACAGCACCATGGGACAGGGAAGCAGCATTCCCTCCCCTCACAGATAAATGAGAAACTGAACAGCAGATGCATTTGTCTGCTTTCACGGGGACTGTCAAGTCATAGCAAGTGTCTCTGAGTAAAATTGCTTGCCTCAGACTGCCTTGGAAATGAATCTACAGTGACTCTAACTTAGAAATGTAATCTCACATTGAAGTGAGGTACCTTTTACAAGGAATAGGATAACCTCTCTGTACAGAATTCCCATATTCTTTCTGTGCGGTGAAGACCTCAGAATACAATTAGTTGACTTCTTGTTAGCAATTATTCTGAAAGAAGTGAAGGACAGTTTAAATCCACATTTAAGGAATAAAAGCAGGCTCCTTCCACAGAGCAGACTCTCATTGAAACTAAAAACTCAGTCATCCTGAACCTTAAGCCTAATATAATCATTATTTTTTTATTGGAGAACAAATCATATACACCAAATCTAAGGAACTTGTTACTCTTTCTCTTGTCTTGATTTAGATCATTTAGTTCCATAACCCTGACAGCTTAACTTGTTTACATAGTGGTAGACAGGAGAAGAAACAAAATAGCTGAAGAAAAGCAAGTTTCCCAATCACATTACATCATTGGAAAGGACCCTAATGTGCTCAAAAAGGACATAATGAAACTAAGGAGAAAGTTTCTAAACTGACAAAAAATAAAATACATTTCTCTTAAGATGCTTGTGTGCTACTCATAGTACCTAAAGCCTTCTGATACTGATTATGGTGGCTTAAACATAAAATGTCTTTTTTTCCCATGCTCTACATGCAGTGAGGTCTGTTTAGCACAGCTGGGAGGAGGTGGGGTGCAGCTGCTGTAAATCACTGCAAGTTTATTTCTGGTGGAAAGTTTTTATGAAGCACCTCTGTTGGTAATGGGAGTCTTCGGCTCCATAAGGTAAAAGCAAATTGCAGTATGTCTCTGACTTGATTTTCCTGGAGTATGCTGTTTTCAGTAAGTGAATTTCTCTTCAGAGACATACCATTTTTTAAAATGAAACATTATATTTCTTTTCTGTGTTTATATATAT
>NW_010310028.1:0-41027 GCF_000700745.2 Antrostomus carolinensis | reverse complement strand
CTTTTTAAACATTCTAGGAGGCAGTAAAAAAGAAAAGATTTCATAAGTGAGTCTAATAATAGCATGCTACCCATTACAGATCAGTTAAAGCTTTAATACTGTTTCGAAAGAAAGACTACTGACAGAAAAGAAAGATGCTGAGAATCAGCCACTACAAGAATGACACAAAACAAGATACAGCAGAGAAGTAGCTCAAAAACACCACAAGCAAGTGGGGAGTCACAAACCCAGGGCCTTGTGATCCCCCCAATACACAGCATCTTTCCACAAGCAGAATAATATTTCTAAGGTGACAGTAACAATATCAGGAAGATCCACTGTTTGAACTGAAGTGTGATTCACTGGCTGTGCCAAAAACCTCTTGTATTTGTATAGTGAGTGACAAAAATATTTCCCTCCCCAAAGTACCAATGAGTAAACTTGTTATTTTTGGAGAAAAAGAACTGACGTCTTTAGAAGGGTCAGGAACTACTCAAACTCTCTACATACACTGGTTTATACACCCTTCCATGAACACACACTTCCAACTACTTGTAAACTAGCATCTTCCAGTACAAAATCCTTCCTTCCCTCTACTGTAAGTGCTAGCAATCTTCTGCAACTAAAAAAAAAACAAAACCCAAAACAAAACAAAAACCCCCACAACCGGGAGAATGCAGCGCCCCTGGTAAGGGAAAGATAAACACAAACAGTACGCACAACTACTCATGAAATAATCCATTCTACCCTGATTGCCAAAGATGTTTCTCACACTTGAGGCAAATGCTTTGGTGTTTATACACAGAGTATCCAACTATCTAGAAATCTTGGTTTAAGAGATGACTATTGCTTTGCATAAAGCCAAGGTATAAAAGGTTTTAGAGAATTTTATAATTACTGATTTTAGTAAGCTGTGTTGACTTACTTCTCTTTGTCCCATTAGAAAGCACTCGGCAGCAATGGCTCTGAGGAAAAGAAATATATAAAAATACTTATTCTTGAATTATTTTAAATGCCTTTAGTGCCAGAATACTGACTGTGGAATGGAATTACAAGTTCCTTGAGAAGAAACTGACTAACTTCCAATGATGTTAATCTACAGTGAAAAGATAAAAATAGCCATTTTTTAAAAACAACCTTACATGAGCAAGACATTTCAGTGGTTCCCCATTATGAACAAACACTGAAGAAAAAGATCAGTTCAGCATCACTGGATAATGGAGATTACTGCTATTGTGATATATAAAGGGGGGGGTAGAGAGGGGGAGACAGAAGTCAATAGTTGAATTAAAAAGGCAATTTGTAAATACATCGTTCATATTTACACAATATCCATTCACGTAAGTTTCCCCAAGAGGGAAATTCCATTTCTCATTTTAAAGAAGTGACAATACCTCTGTCTGTTGTAACAGTTACTGCTTAAATATTAAGCTAATGAAAGAGAGACTTCCAGTACAAGCCCAACTGGAAGGACGTTTCAGATTTACCTTTGTGATGTAAACCTTATAAACAAAAGTAATATCTATGAAAACAGATGTATGACTGTTGCATTACATTTTCCAGATGGCCAGGCATGTTGGGATATTATATGTAAACATCTTGGCTTGCAGTTTCAGAATCTGAACACTGCTCTCCTCCCAGTATCGCAGAAGTAGTCTGTAAAAGGCATTCATGAGAAAGGAACACTGCTCTAATCACTGGGAACAGAAAAGCAATCCAAAGATACAAACACAGAATGTACTATACCTAATCTAAGCCAAGAGTTGCAAGTAGGAAAAAAACCAAGCCACTATATACAATATTACTGAACATGGTCTCAGAACAAAATAAAAAAGTTAAGTTACACTTTCAGAGAATAACTAGGAAGTGTGAAATTGGAGAGAAAATATGGTCTTGGCACATTACAAGATCCATTTTTAGCATGCACAAGGTAATTGTACATTTGAAAGGAGGCTAATTATTTTCACAGTCATATTGCTAGGAGATACTGTTCGGTCAGTTCTGCTCACCCATGTCAAGTAGTATCAACACTGCCTAAGGAAGCTGCAAGTTCCATCTAGATAGAATTGCAATGTGATGTAAAAATGCAGCTGTTCAACTTTGTGTGCCAGAAGCACGTGTGTTCTACTGTCCCCATACCCTCAACCACACACATTAATTTCAAGTCTTGCTTTGAATTCTTTGGGGTCACTATTGACGATGACCAGTAAGTGTTGGGGGACTTTTCAGAATTATTCAATCGAGTGTTTCTGAGCTCACAGCAGCTGAATACAGTAAAATATAGACTCCTTAATCCTGCCAGAGTACATTTTGAAATACTGTTTCATTAAGAACCAGTGCAATGCTGACATTAACCAGTTTGGTTTCCTGAAAGATTTTTTTTCAAAATTAAGAATGGTTTGGTTTTGCTAAATAAATGTCAAATTAAGCCTTAAGGTAGCACTGTTACAGACTGGTGTATTCATTTTTGTTTGTTCTATGCTGTAACTATACTTTTAATAGATCACTGAGTAACAACAAGAATTTAATATATATCTGACATTTCCCTACTCACACATGGTATTTTCAACATTTTTACTTATTATGTACAATGCACAGTTAATTCCTGTATAACTGTATAACCTTTCTGTAGACAGAACAGAATCCTGTCAAATACAAGAAAGATATATCATGTCAGGAGCCACAATATGCCTGAAGCAACATGCAGTAATAACGACTTTTACTTTTGTAGTAGAAAGTCAATCACGCAGGTTTCACACAAAAAAAAATAGTTTTCACACAAAAAAAAAAATAGTTATGTTAACCAGCTGTTTGTCTTGATTACAAGTATTTTTACATACCTCAGTGCAAGTCCTGGATTAGCAGGCATGGTAGAACAAAACCGTTCCAAGGCTTTGGAATGTTGAGATTTCGGAATGCAGCTCAAATAAAAAAGAATTACCTGTAAAATTTTAATTATAAACATTAATCCACTTTATAGCTGTCTCATTTTGCTAAGAATAATGGAATGACAAAATATGAACACTATGACCAAAGCAAGTTACCACTTACAAACCTTATGAACTACAAACCTTATCCCTCAAGGGTACATAAATCAATTTGTATAATAAAAAGTTAGCTAGTTGCTAACACTACATATTTTAGTCCTTCTAGCCTGCATTTAGTGAATAAAAGAGAAATGTACTGGGTGCTAGCAAAATGGGACACAGGATTTCTGTAAGTTTTATTCTGTCTGTATAAGGGGTCAACTTGTTTTCACTCCTACTTCTACTTTACTACTTCTGTTTCTCAACCACTGTCATTTCCGTGATCAAAACTGACAGCTTAAATACTGTTTCCATCTGCCAGTGTTACAGCTCTGCAGACCCCTCTTGCTCAACCATCTCTTCCCTTCCCTTACACATTTTCTGTTTTCTCTAGGAAAGAACAGATTGTGATTAACAGTTGTATTCACTATACTAAAGCGTAAGAACGTTTCTCTTTGCCTTACACACCCATTATTCAAAAGGCTACTGCTAGATACTCTTCTGCTCAAAACACTACTCTCCACACATACTTGTTTATTTTTCTACTAATTCCTAGCTCTCAGTGTTCATATTTTACTGCTGTCATATTTGAACAAGTAAATTACAGGTACCAGCTAAAAGGTAATCAGTCTGTTTAATTAAAACTGTCCACAGACACACTTACACACCCATTATTCAAAAGGCTACTGCTAGATACTCTTCTGCTCAAAACACTACTCTCCACACATACTTGTTTATTTTTCTACTAATTCCTAGCTCTCAGTGTTCATATTTTACTGCTGTCATATTTGAACAAGTAAATTACAGGTACCAGCTAAAAGGTAATCAGTCTGTTTAATTAAAACTGTCCACAGACACATTTTTACCTTATTATGGAATTCATAATTGGTCCAATAATCAGCAGTACTAAAAGGAATTGGGTATTTTGTGTAGGGACTGTAACCAGACATCTGTTCACTAGGTCAGTAAAAAGCTTGAATTCTTGAACTTTGTTGTTGGATCCAACAACTTTGCTATTGATAAAAACAAGGTATCTGGGGGAAAAAAAAAAAAAAATAGTAAGTAAGATTATTTGGTAGCCTTCACTTAATAGTTCTGAGATTAGTTTACTTTTCTCCCTTAAAAACTTACTCCAGCCAGATGTTCTGAACAGTTTCCTGCTGCATCACTGCCCCAAGAGCTGCTTCGTAAGCATCCAGTGCTTCACCAACACTTGCGTGAAGAGACTGGCACAAACTGTTTATATTAAAAGTTAAAAAGTGTTGTATGTCACAAACCATGCATCTTCTCACATATTAAGAGCAAGAAACAACGAAAAACTTCCCATTCTGAGATGCAAGAAAAAAACACTGTTTTCAGTGTAGCAGCATTATGGACTAATTAATCAGTTAAGATTAACATGAATTTCAACTGCAGATAATAAGGAGTAATATAGAAACCATGAAGTTTAAAATGCAACTCAATTTAAACAGAAATTATTTTTAAATGTCTTCTACTCTCGTAAAGTACCCTTTTACTGATCCTTTAAATTGGGATGCTCTGACTGCTACAGAATGGAGACAAGTCTTGGGTTTCTGTTCTGGAGCTTTCCAAACAAGAAATTTCAAAGTTGGATTAAAACCACTTGAGAAATGGTATCAGACTATGGCAAGAAAATTACTGTTCTGAAAGAAATACTACCAGGGATCTGGGGTAGAAATACACTGATAATGTCAGGAAAAAAAAACCTGACAAGAACAGACAAAAACCCCTTAATTTTGTTCGACAGGTTCTCGAGAGAAACATATGGTCAGATGAACTTACAGAATCACATCAAAGAAGTAGACACATTTTTTTGACCAGGATTCAGTGAACAATCCTTACTTCAAAGCGTCAGGTAACAGTGAAAAAAGGTAAGACTTTCAGTAAGTCGTAAGAGGAAAAAAAAACAAACATCAAACAACAAACTCAAGAAGAGGAAGACTACAGAAATGTAAAAATAAAATAGGTCTGATACTGCTACCTTGGTACAGAACCCTCCTGAACAGAGTCACATAACCAGAGTGCCTGATTCTACTGCTGCTTTCCCCAAGAACTACAAGCTAAATCACCAGCTTGCTACTCTTTCTAAAAAGGTGTGTGTATATGTTTGTGTGCACACATACACATGTGTACAAACACACAGTGATTTTTCCAAGTAAAACACTGTTCCTCGAGCTTTGAGGCTTTGCCAATTAACCTATTTTCACTTGGTAAAAGTGAACTTTTATGTCTTTTGTCCTCTGTATCTGAAAAAAGGAGAGACAGATACATAGGCCTACATACCCAGGCACATACTGCAGGAAAACTCAACCTCAGAAACACTCAATTATTAGCTCTGAAAGTAATTTAGGCACTTACTTCATGAGCACTAATTTTCCTCTTAGAAGCAGGTGCTAAAATAGAGGAGCATCCAAGCCTTAAGTTAGGGTCCCTAATGACTAAACAGTGACCTCAAGTGTCCTGCTAACAATGTTTCTACTGTGCAAGTACCAAATTTAAAATTGAACTTGCAAAAAGGCAAATATTTTCCTACAAAAAAAAAAAAAAAAAAATTGGTATTAAAGGACAATATAAAAAGAAACCATTAAGATAACTTAATCTAAACCTTGTACAAGGTTTTCTTTAAAACCATACATTTTACCCATTTACAAGTTGTCCACCAATTAAAAACTATAAGCAACAGTGTAAAAGAAGAAGTGACAAGTCCTCACTCAGTATGTGAAGCATTATCATCTTTGCCCCTTTACTTATCCGGAAAGCCAAATAGCTGCTTGTGAAGACTGACAAACTCAGACCACAAAGTGGTAAACTTCTTAAACAGCCTCAGTCAACATTCCAGTAGCCACAGTTATACTAGTGTTAAGTTATAAATGGTTAATACTTTGGTGCTTGCCAGTCCTGGATATTGCTGCTGTCAGAATGAATGGTGGAAGAAACAAAAAAAAGACTGTATATACATGACAAAGATCTGTCACCTTTGCAATGTGTTGCAGAAGAAAAAGTCACTTTGCTATGGAGGGGCATCTGGGGCTAGTTCCAACTTTAATAGTCTGTTGACAGTAGCTCCGTAAATAGCTGAAACAGTGGGTCAAGGAAGGTGGGGAGACCAGGGCTAAACAAAGTTAAACAGAGTGGGAGAAACTATTGTAAAATAAAAGGGAGACAACTGAAAGCCAGAGCACCACTACTAGCAGTGGCAACCTAAAAAAAACCCAAACAAAAAAATCATTCTGAGAGATGAACACACCTGTTATTGATCCCATAGTGCAGAATTTCTGAAAGATTTCTCAAGTGGAGAATTTAAGTTGATGTGCAATTGACAGTTCCATAAAATTGTCTCTGTTGTGCAGCAGGCAGGCAGGTTCCCTAAGGACTGGCAGATCATTTATTGAAAGAACCCAAAGTTATATACCCTTAGGCAAATAATGAGTGTTTGGCTTTTGAAAATGCAATTTACTCAGACCCAATAGCTGTTTCTCAGAAATATTTTAGAAAGTCTCACCAGTATATCTGCCACAGATACGGGATTTGCTGGTTTATAACATCATCTGTAAGATGTTCTTTATAGAGAGGTGATGTAAATTCAATTGGCATTGGAAAATTCAAGAGATATCTACAAGAGAAAAAAGCAGTAGTAAAGGAGAATATCCATCTACATGGAACAGTCCTATGTGGACGTCACATTTAGTTCCAAAATCCAGTTCATAGGACCTATTAAAAAAGATGCACTTTTCCTAGATTTTAGTTTAACTCATCCAGATACAATTTATAAAGAAAGCATGACATGGAAATATAGAAATAGTTCATATAAAAACCATTTACTCCCTCATTACATATTAAGTAAATGTTGCTTTAGATCTCAGAGCAGTCTCCCTCACAGGAAATACATCAATTAAGGTACAATCATCTACATACAGTCAGCTAAGCTGCCTTGCCAGTACTAAATTTAATGTAAACAAATTAAGCAGAAATAAAATCTAACACCTAAGATGGAGATAAAAACATTTCAAAGACTCATCTGCACAGAAGGTCTTCCTCTAAAGACCTTCTGAGACATCTATTTTGACTATAGGGAACTTGCATCTTTCAAAACTTCAGTAAGTCTCTCAATTAGGTGCTAAAACTCAAGTGGAAAATCAGCAGGCTAGATACAAACCTGTGCCTTTTTAGCAATAACAATCTGCTGACTAATAGCATGCTGGACATCTGGATTGAGGTCTTTTGCAAGTGCCTAAATATAGTTTTTTAAGTACGCAGTTCTAGGCTCCTAGCTCTGAAACAAAACAAAACCTTTGGCATACGCATGAATTACTTCCATTCCCCAAATCCAGACACTAAACTTGCTGGATATTTCATCTTTAAATGCCTGTGGTTTCACAATTTAGTGTGTATGCACAAACAACAAGTATAAGCCTTATACTACCAAATCATAATTCACTGAAGTTTTAGCAAGACATGCCAAGCTAAAAATAAAGGAGTTTAAAAATTCTAGACTGTCTTGTTTTTCAAGAAAACGCCAATACCACCAAAATTTAAATAGGAAAAAATATTCTAAATGTACCTTAAGAGATCCATGGGACTGTGCTGTTGGCACGTATTCTCAAAGAAAGCTGCCACGAAATCTTGCAACAGCGGAAGAATACTGCTTGACCTTTCCTGTTTTGGGGTTGTATTTTTTAAAGATAAAAAAATTAAAATCAGACATCAACCTGAAAATTACAAGAACAATTTAAGCATGATACATAACAAACGGTGTGTCTGTCTGCAATCCTCCATTGTCTTAATTCTCTCAAGAATGAAGTCTAACTGGGTCAGTCAGCAGGTAGCAGAAAAAAAGCTGAAAACATGTAACAGGGTTTACTGTTAATGTCTATTATTCTTGCATAAGGATATTCACACTGGATTACAACAATCCTAACAATTTATGATTTTATGTAACTCCTTTTATTATCTTTAATCATGTCACTAATTTTACCAATTCTATTTTTCCCATCTATATAAAGGAGAACTAGACATTACAAAAGTTTCATGAAGATTTGACGAGTATTTTTAACAACACACAAACCCCAAACTTTATAAAGCCAACTAACCAAACAAATGAGTTTTGGAGTGGAATGTTACCTGTGAAACAAGGAATTTACACAAATGATAAAAGATTTCTGCATTCTGGGGATTCTTCTCAAAAGCTCCAATCCATACTTCGTAGGCATTGTCACTCTGCCCCATCTGCAAATACAAGGTGGCCAAACTCTCCAAGAGCTGACAGCTGTTAGGACAGAGCTCCAACAAAGATCTACAAAGTTCTGCAGCAGACTCCCACCTTAAAGAAAAGTAAAGGTAAGTTTTCAAAAAAGCAGAGTTGAGCACTCCAATTGAAAGTGTCTGAAACAACTTACCTTTCAAGAAGCTTCAGCAAAGCGATCATATTTCTATATATAGGAAAGCAGATAGATATTCTTTGGTCAGCTTCAAGGCTTTCATCAGTACATGTTTTGACCGCATCTTCAAAACAAAAGTATAAAATCAAGCTTTTAGACCTCAAGTAATGTTAAAGCTATGTGAAACCTTAACATAATAAAAAAAGTCTCATTTAACACAATGAAAATACGTAAGTGTGGAAAGAACCTTCTGAGTGTTGCTTTTGCAA
This sequence comes from Antrostomus carolinensis, assembly GCF_000700745.2. Taxonomy (NCBI): domain Eukaryota; kingdom Metazoa; phylum Chordata; class Aves; order Caprimulgiformes; family Caprimulgidae; genus Antrostomus; species Antrostomus carolinensis. The sequence continues at coordinate 32,354 of NW_010310028.1, read as the reverse complement.
ATGATTTTTAAAAAAAAAAAAAAATTACCATCTTTGGAAAAAGCTTTCTTAACACTTACCACCACAGTGCAAAGACAAAAGTCTTTCAGAAGTTCCACCCCTCATTCATTTAAAGCAAAACAAAAAAACAGAAAACATCCTACCAATGAAGCATTAAAGCCACATTACAGATAGCAGTGTATGACTATATTTAAAACTACATTCCAGGACTTCCAGCATAACTGCTGAAAACTATTGAGACAAAAGCTAATATTGGATATTATTTTTCTTCTCAGCATAATAAAAAGTTACTCAATAATGAACAGCCTATTATCATGGTTAGACTATCTTAAATCCCACAGTTGGGCTACTCAATCTATCCTTGAGTATTTCCACACTGCAATCTATCCTTGAGTATTTCCACACTGCATTACCACCTGCAGCACAGATATGTTCTCAGTGGCAATTCAACACTGCTGCTGGCTAACACACTAAGCTGTATAAATGTCAGTACATTTATACAATGCTATCATAAAGTCTACCTCTGGCAGCACCAGAAGTCAAGAATTCAGTTTCTTCTAGTATCTTCATTATACATCTTTAAAAAAAAAATTATTCAGTTTACTTAAACTTTGAATGAAGACAAACACATGCATTGCTCTGCCTCTGCTAAGGAATCACAGTAATCTTCCAGGAAAGTAACTTTCCAATAGACACATTCCATTAAGGGGAGGGAGGGTAAGAAAGAGAACAACAAGAGAAGCTTGGCTTTATGCTTGCATAATTCCAAGAAAACTAGCAAAGTCATACTGCCACAAGCCACTGCTCTTTATCTTGATAGAATATCACAGAAAAAGCTATGGCTTTGAACCATACATGAAAAACTCAGTGTGTGTTAAGTACCCAAAAACACGACTTCCCTCACTGCTCTGTTCAAATCAAGATGAAATATTCACTTCAGGATGAAGTATTAACCCCAGCGGCTTAACACAGTCATCAGCAATCTTGCACTGCCTTAAAATCCGAAAGTTGGATAATATTTCTTGATTCACAAGTGAGCAATGCATTAAGTAGTTTACCTCTTTAATCTTACCTTCAAACATAGCTAACAGTATATCAGGATTGGTCTTCACATCTTGAACTGTTTGCCATGGTATTAAAAATGGCTCTTTGTTCACGATCCTTGAAGGATTGACATTAGCTGGATCATAGAACTTGACTGGGAGAATGCCAAATTCAGTTAGATGTATGTAAGCCAGCCAAGCCAAGCAACGGTCACTTACAGTAAGGCGCTCTGATATTATCTTTTCATTTGCCGATTTTAAAGCATTCTGTAAAGGTTAAAAGAAATACATTACATTTCAACCATAAAATCTTTAAGATCTAAGAATGAGAAAAGGAAACAGGAAGAGTAAGCTTTAGTATTTTCAAATCTTTTCCACAGAAAAGACAGGAACTAATTCTTTACATCAATCATTATTATATTTGGCTTATGTGAATGTGTGACTGTATTCAAATAGTATGCATAACTTCTAGTAACAGGTTTAGAAAAACTGTAGAAGACATATTTTGAAATGTGAACAGAGAGAGACTTTGAAAAATATGCATCTCCCAATGTGTTCCATTTTTCTGCTTAATACTTGGACAATTACTTCCAGTTGCGTAGAAACAATACATTAGCTCTACACACAACTCATCTACAAGTTGGATTCATCTTGCTGTATCCTACTGGGTTTTGGGGGTTTGGTGGGGTTTTTTTGTTGGTTGTCAGTTCTTATAAGTCCTAGTTATACAGCTACTAAGTTGTAGTTATCCAAGTCTACTAAAAACACCATTTCTAAAGCCTTTTTTTTCCAAATGTGTTAGAAATGTTACCGAGAACAGCAATACTGCTTCAAATTTTCTTACCAGTTATATGCAAAACTAAAATAACCCAGTTAAACTGCCAGATCCCAAAGAAAATCATTAGAGCACGCAACTAGACAAAGTCTAAAAACAAATGCTCCTAAACCAGAACAGAATTCTCATGGCTAGTGATGCGCCAACATTTTTCTGGATAACTGCGGTACAATCAAAGGATGCACTTTCAAGAGAATGAAAGTACTTGCCAAGTCAGGCAAAATTCAGCTTTTTTTATTTGTCCTGTAATAGGTGAAAAATGACATTTCAAAAACATTTCACTTATTCACCCTTCCCAAACACTGACTTCAGAAAATTTGCTTTCAAGTTTTCAAATAGACACATTGCTACTTATTCTGAAGTAGCATTTACTTTGAAATTATCTTCTCTTAAATATGGTTAAATAATCTCTCCCCAAGACATTCTTTTCAACTACACATTTTAAGATTAATATAAAGAAAACAAACAAAAAAAAAAAAATATTTTGTGATGATGCTTTGGGGAAAGGCACATTTTAAGATTAATATAAAGAAAACAAACCAAAAAAAAAAACCATATTTTGTGATGATGCTTTGGGGAAAGGTTAAGGGAAACTAACCCATGTTATTCCCCCATATTCACTGGATTTCCATTTCAATTTGACACAATCCGAGTTTTTCTTCCAATGTTCTTTTTGTTCATTCAGTCAAACATTTATAGTTATATTTATCTGTACTGTTGTGTTTAGAATAGCCTTTGGAGGAAGTCAACCAAGTATAACACTTTCTATTTAAACTGGAGCTAGAAAAAAGCATTATAGCCTTAAACCACACAACCGAAATGTTTTAGGGTCTAGCAAACAACAGGTGCCACCTGCTGGTAGGACTGAAAAAACTTGCAACTGAAACTACAGCAGCTCCCACTTCTGGTAGGGGCTTATGTCAGCACTCGATTTCTCCCCTTCATCCACCACTTCTACTGACTACACAACACGAAGAGTGACCTAAATTCGTCCTAAAGTCACAATAAAAGCCTGCAAACTCCATGAATTTTCACAGGATCAGTAAAGTCTGATCTAACAGTCTTCAATTTATGGAGCCAGGCAATACTGTTAGGTAACACCATACTATGTTCTTCCCAAGAACTACTGGTTTCATAATTTCTGTAGCAATAAACATTTGAGTACCTGAGCCAAGACATTACTCACAGGCCGTTCACTACAGAGAAGTGTTCTATGGCTTACCAGAAATAAGGAGGTAAAGCAACTCCCTGTGAATTATTTTGAGACATAGTAATCTAGGCTATTAGCTACACAAGCAAAGCAGAATAGGTAACAAAAATCCCAAAGGTATATCCAAATTTTACAATGGCACTGTATCTCAAAACAGAAGTCTCTAGGAGAATTCCTTCAGCAAATAAAGGAAGGAACAGTTCTTTTAAAGTTGACATTATCAGAGCCACAGGCATTAGAAAGGTGACAGTACAAAGAGAATTCCTGGGGTGGTAACCTAGAAGTTACCTGCAGCAGAACAAGAGCATTCTGATGTCTTCCTGTAAACAGGTTTAAGTGAACCCTGTACAGAAGAGTCTCCAGCAGCTGAAAGGACAGGAGGTTTGGATTTTCTTCTCCCTCTGTCACTTCCATTAGGAACTGTAGCATCCTCCCACACACATAGTCTTTTCCATCAAAGGAATTCTCCAGATTCAAAAACTAGAGAGAAATAATTAATAATAATCATCATCACCAGAATACTAGTAAAGCTCCTAGGTTAAAGTTTAAAATCATTTGAATCGCAAACCTCGGATTGTCTTTCACCACCTTATGAACCATATTTCCCTCCCTCACATGAAATTTTCACAATAAACCTCAAAAAATACTATTTAGGTATTAAAGATCAAATAGACAAAGTGAAATTTTGCAAGCATAAGTAACAAAAAAAGAAATGTAACATCTTTATTTTACATAAGTTTTATTACCTGAAGAAAAGAGATGATTTCTACAAATATTCTGCAAACAGAGCTTTGAATTGCTTCATTTTCTGAGCAGCAGTTGAGTTTTCAAAAAGCTATAGTGTTTTTTTTATTTCACACTTTCCCTGTCATAGGTACTGGTTTTCTACAGTAGAAAATGCACACTGACATGAGCAATTCACATACACGCTTTGGTCTGGGTTTTTCTGATTGGTTGGTTGGGTTTTTTTGGGTTTTTTGGGTTTTTTACACTTACTGTCCACCAGATTTGATAAGAAGGTGCATATTCCACTGCTGTTTCACACATTTCCTGTATCTCTTCCTTGGTTCCTCTTTTTGAGAAGAGTCTGAGGTAATGACACCAAATTTCAGGATTTTCTTTGTTGTTCTCAAGGGCTCGAGCCAAAACATTTAAAGCAGAATCTAAACATTCAGATGATGACCTGTAAAAATTGAAAAATTAAAAAAGCACTCACATCAACTGTGTTAGTATTAGGACTTACACAGTATCAAATATGAAAATGGATACTTAGAATGTGACATACAATCAGCCTTTTTTTTTTTTTTTTTTTAAATGTGCTGTCCTTTACTATGAAAAGCTTCAAAGTTTCAGTACGTTTTCAGTCTTCGCAGGCTATTATTGCAATGGTCACAGTGATGGAAAAATAAGGCACTGTAGGAAAAGAGTGCTAATTGAAGTAAGAGTCCAATTTAACTGAAAATGGGTAAGATTAATCTGTAAAGCAGAAGTCTCAAGCTGCAATCATAAAAAGGCATTTACATTGTACAGACTTAAAAACTTCAGCAGAAACTTCAAAGGCTTAGTAAAGTAAGTTATTTTTGTTACATATTTGTCTTACTTTCTACAGTCGTCAAATATAAGCCCTTATTTCAGGTATCTATGCATGTCATGCAGGTTTTCTCTGCCTCTAAACCATTAAAAAAAAAAAGATACTTTACTTTTTGAGATAACTATCATGAGATTATACCAGCAAAGTAATACAAGACTAGCTCAAATAACTGACTACATGTTGAACCACAGAGCCGAGCTTTAACTCAAACAAATTTTCATAAAAACCACAGAAAGCTTCTGAGGTCACATTTATTCTGAAAACAACTTTAGAAATTACTTTGCATAGACATTTATGAGAGGAAAAATGCATATCCCCAAATAAAACTAACACAGTTAACCATGTATAAGTCTCAAGCTTTCCCAACCCCTTCTAGCACCCCTGCCATATACTAAACCACTCGGATTCTTCAGAGTACTGAGGCTGGGGGGCAGGGGAGGAAATGGAGATGTTTGTTTTAAGAAATGGATGCACTGTCTTCCATTAGGTGTTCTCTTTTCTTTTCTTGATCTTTTTCCAAGTATGCTTATACTTATAAAGTGTGCTCTTCTCACCTTGCCACTTGCTGAGTACCAGCCTTTCCGGTTCTATCCCTTCTAGTATTTAGCTGTACCAATAGCTACCTGAACCGATCATTTGCTACATTTCCCATCGTCCACAGTTCACACAAAGCTTTCAAAAAAAAAAAAAAAAAAAAGAGAGTTGCTCCTCTCCATTCCCTTTCCTCCCTGCTGTGGTTGCTTAAGCCAGTACCTCACTATTAAAATCTAAGTCAACATCTAGAATGAAACCACCATGACAGAATTCCTACTGAAATTATCTGATTGCCAATAAAAACATGGTACTTTGCAGAATAATTTAAAGGAACAGACACTAGAGAAACTGAGAAATTCAGAAGTTAAAAAAATTACAAAATAAGAAACTGAGCACTCAACTGGACCATTTCTACAGGGATAAAACCATACAGCAGAACTTATAAGAAAGCTTTCTGATGAAAGTAATTTCAAACATTATTCCAACCATTCACTCTGTAAAGGAGAAACTGATTCGAGTTTACTGGTCCATTACTTTATCACTGGGAGTACAACATTCCACTGTAATCTTGGGAATACATTAGGCTGTGCACTTTTCAAGTACAAACAATTATTTCTCCTACACTACTTTCCATCAACTTCCATTCTGAATCAGAACCCTCCTAAAGATAAACCGTCAGTGTAATTCATTACTCACATGCTATACTGGATATAGTAAGAAATCTAATCTATTTTTTAACTTGCTTTCAAGTAGTATGTTTTTTGTGACACTGTTGAAGAAAGTTCTTTTACATCCATCAGAAAGGAAACTTGATTATAGAAGCATGGGTAAAGCACAAAATCAAATCTAAAATTTATCAGACTTACCCTTCACTTTGATTCAAGTATTTGTATGCGAGTTTAATCCAAAGCTGGACATCACAGGGGTTTTCTTGGACGCTTGCCTCCAAGTTGGAAATGTCATCAGTCTCACTTGTAAAATATCGGACATCATCTGGAGTCACCACGGCATCAAGAGCTGGAACTCTTTTTTTATGTTCTGTGGGATGGGCTGCAAATAAAAAAATAAATTTAAAAATGTTTCTTTTCAAAACAGAAGTGACCTGTAGGATTAGAACTCACACAAGGGGTGGCATTTATATATTTCAAGTATAGCCATTGACCAGAGCAAAATATGGTTGTTTCAACATCCTCCAAAACTTAGAACTGTGTAGTCTGTAGAAAACTGGTTGTACTTCAAATGCAAAGACAAGAAATAAATAGCAGTAAAAGGCTGCTTTGATCAACAGGCATTAATTAAGGCAGTTCATTAGGCAGCATTACAAAATAAGACATATCTAACAAAGAAACATTTATCTCAATTCTAAGTCTCTAAAAATCCATTTTACAGGATTTGTTCTGCTGGCACAAGTCACATATGAAACAACTGGGTTACTGACACTCTAGCAAGCTTCCAAGCCTCAAATGCTGTTTAACAGTAGGGCTTTTTTTATTTCTGACCTCAACAACAATTTCTAACTCTGTACAAATTTAAGATAACCAAACACATGAAGTTTTACTCCTTCTAGTTCTGGGAGGGAAAAATAAAAGTAATTTTTAAAAATCCTAATTGTCTATAGGCAAAACTGAAACATTCTAGGGAAATAGTTCCTTATGTTCCTTTTAAGAAAAGGCAAGTAGAAATTCCAACTTAACTTCCACTCACACCTCATACTAGATTCTTTCCCCCCCCTTAAATACAACAAATTCAGGTCAAACTTCACGCATTTATGAAAAATACAGTTTGCATGGAGGAAATAGGAAGTCAAAAGATCCATTAAAAGCACTGGTTTTCTTAAGAACCACTTGAAAAATTACATGTTGGGAAGAGGCTGGTAGGTGTTTCTCCCCAGTACGCTTTTTTTAATGGATGCTACACATCCAGATTACCATATTTAACAGGTCCAATGAACTGTTCCTCTTCACCGCTGCTACTATCTAACAGAGGTCTTCTCCAGTACTTTGGTCTCCACTTCCTTTTATCTTTCCACGTTGTAAACGGAGGTGCTGTAAACAAGCAAAGTAGTAGATATTATTTTACTTTCCTGTATTCAAGATTAAAACATCTTTGCTAATAAGGATTTTGGATAAAAACATCCTGTGAGTATAAGTTTCAACACTACTTATTTAAAATCTATTGCACTCAAGTGCCTCAGTCACTTTTACAAATTAGACTCCAAAACTGTTATATTACTGCCTTAAAACAAACTTTGCTGCCTTTGATTTACCATAAATAGAATTTATAATACTGAGATAAATAAACTAAGCAACAACAACAACAACAAAAAAATATTATTTACAAAATCATCAAGGTACTTACATAATTTTTTAAAGTTCGTATTTTATTTAATCTATCAATTTACTTACTGTGACTTTTACTCTCGTTGATGTTGCTGGCCAGAAGAACAGCCATCTGATCCACTGACATACGGTCTCTGTTTATACCAAAAAGTTTTTCAACATATTTTTCTGAAACAAGAATATTTGCATCTTAGGTAAACACAGAAATGGAAATGGATAGGTAACTTTTAGCACAACCTATGCTGAATTGATTAAATATGACTGCTTCAAGAGGTATGGTAATTTTACATACTAGAACAGAGAAATTAAAAACTGAAAAGTCCTGTTCAGCAACTTGCCTACAGGGCAACAGCACTGTTATAAAATTCCAGCTCCACTGAAACAGACCAATCCAGTAGTTGCAAAAAAGTCAGGAAGGGGAGAGGGAAACACTCCACCTTGATTGACTTTTTTTTTTTTTTTTTTTTTTTTTTTTTTTTTTTTTTTTTTAAATTTTTCCAAATAAAAATTTTTTTTTTTTTTTTTTTTTTAGTTAAATGTTCCACAGATCAATGATTTTTCTTCCTTTCTGTAAAGACACCAAGGTAACTACCCACACTACGAAGGACTGAATTGGACAGTTGCAGAAACCCATTTTTTCATATAGCTGTATCTTATATATTGCTTTACATCCAAGTCCTTGCACTCAGGTCTTTTAATGAAAGCCATTCCCTTCAGAAATGAATCTTTGTATACAAAAGTGAACAAAAGACTCTTAAAAACCTGTGGCAGTGCCGATTTCCTCATCAGTGCTTTTTTCTGAACAGCCAATCAGTTCTAAATTGTAAGACAGAATATCCTGAAACAGCTGCTTACGGCTAAGGGTGCAATCTTTCATGTGCTGCCTAAAACAAACAAATATGCAATTAATGTATTTATCACAGCAACAATTTAATAAGGTTTGTAACTATAAAGTTTGCTTCAGCACATGCTAGGGTGAAGCATGAAGAAAATGATACCCACAGAAAACATTATAGCCTGCTTTCAAATTTCTGTTAAATATGTCTGGGTCTTCTCAAAACTTAAGCCTCCCTCAGCAACTCAATCCTAGTCCTCATTACTTCACTATAGCCTTACTCTTTAAAATAAACCTCTATACACTTGCTCCACACTAACACAGAACACAGTATTTAGAACTCTCCAGTTCAAACAAGGTAGTTATAAGAATGAGATATTACTTTGTATTTAAAAGCTTCAAACTATGGTTTTATGGCAAGAGCTAAAAGCTGATCCAACAAGCTGCCACTGAAAAGGGGAAAAAAAAAGAGCTGAAGTTTACTCCTATTATATTTTTCCAGAAGTCTCCAAATTGGGTTTATTCCTGACTAATTCATATCCGTTTACTCTTGCACCAACTTTTAAAATACACTGTGCAACATTTTTTAACAAACTTTTTTTAATATAATTTTATACCATGCTTCAAAGAAAAAAAACTTAGGTAGTATTTTCCCAGAAAACTAGAATGCCACTACTACAATAGTTGGGGTTGGTTTTTTACATAATCATATAACAATTGTTTTACTTCAGTTAGCAGCATGATACATCTCTAGTATGCTTAACAGTATCAACCACCACCTGAGGTTCCCTGAGAGTCTGAAGTTATGCTGAAGCCATAAAGAAAGAGGAGTCCCATCTGAATTACAAGGCAATCAAAAGGTAAAATACTCTCCAACAGTCACACAGAATCACAGAATGTCAGAGATGGAAGGGACCTCGAAAGATCATCTAGTCCAACCCCCCTGCCAGAGCAGGAACACCTACAGTAGGTTGCACAGGAACACCATACTGCTTTTCTAATTTTATGTCTAAAGAGCTTCCTTTCTTCACGGCTTAGATTAAAGCCTTTTTTTTCCTGCCAACCTAGTGTCTGCAATAGGGTATAACTTTATTCTCTAGAACTTGTGCAGAGCATCATAAATCCAGACCTTTTAAAGAAATTAAGAACATGCCTATTTTGACCTTTGAGTCAGACATCTAGAAGAGAGGTTTAGTTCAAATGAGCAAAATTAAGAACTCACCACTGACAGTCATCATCGTTACATGTGCCCGTTAAATCAAAACGGCAGAAACACTGTTTTGGCTCAATCATATTGCTGTATGTTACTGAACTGAGGTACAGCTTTTCCTTGGTTCGAAAATACGGACTAAACCTAAAATGAAAGTGAATTATTGTGACAAAGCTTACGAGTTAAGACATCAGTAATAATCACTTTTTCTGTATTAAATCTCATCATTTCCAAAACCCTACTACTAACCATGAGCAATACTTAATGTATGAGTTAAGAGGAAGATTAAAACAGATAGAGGGGGGAAAGAACAAAACAGTACTTCTCAATCTAACGAGATTCTGTTCTAGCATTCTCTTCTCCCTTAGGTGCAGAACATCATTCATATAAGAACAGGAAATGTAGTATAGGGAAAGCAAAGTCTTGAAACTGAATTTCAGTTTAGTTCTAGAAAAACTGCACTTATGCTCTAGTCAGCATAAGATCAAAGTAAAACAGAAGTAAAAAGAGAACCATGGAAGATTAACCTGAAAAAACAGTGAAAAAATCCACACTGTATTTTAGAATGTGTAAACAAACAAAAACCAGTCTGAACTGAGCAGACCATTACTTGTTTTAAATCTTTAGCTAAAGTCTATGTCAATTTTGGGATTTCTAGCTCCTTAAAGAACTAAAGGCATAACCTACAAGATGTTAAAATGAATACTCCTGTAAAGATACGATCCTCCATCTTTTGCTACTTAAGAATATAGAAATTTAAAAAAATGAAGTATATGGTAGGATTGAACTGCTCCAGTTTAAATTCCAGACTTTTATTTTCTAAAATTTAATGTGTAGGAACAAAGTTCTCTTTAGTTAAAAGACAGATGCGTTAAATGGATTACACTTGCGGGTGCCTACTTTAAGTCAAGCTGAAATCGCTGTGGTCATGCCTCTTTCCACCAAACAGCAATACAAAAATAGGTGATTGGCTCAATCTCAACTCAGTGTAAATCTTAGCCAAGTTTAAAGTCTGCATAATTGAAATACACTTCTGTTAATTTTTTCCTGGATTTCAGATTGCTTCATACTGGATATAAAAATACTGTTTTTAAATACTTAACTATTATTTTTTAATTTAGGCATACCAAACAACAATCCAGTTGCAGGGAATAGTACACAATACAGTGTAAAAGTAGCATACTGCACAAAAGCAAGGGACTCCTGCATACCAGAAAAAGTAACTAAAAGGTCCTCATACCTGTAGGATTTAAATACTAGAAGAGGACTATGATATGGTCCAAATGGAAATGGTTTCACTTCAGTTTGTTTACTTTGCGACGTAACAAAATCCATGTCCACTGAAATTTCCTAGAAAACAGATAAACAGATATACAGCAATTGCAATGCCACCTAATAAAGACAACATTCATACTTAGTTTTAAAGCATTTACCTGACCACACAACAGATGTTCCTTAGGTACTATAAAGGCAGTACTTTTCACTAACAGCTCTTTCAAGCTGTCAGCTTTAGCATAAAGTTTTTTCAGTTCATCAATATTCAACCCAAGGAACAGCTCAGGCTCCTCTGATGCCTTTTTAGAAAGTTTGTTTATAGTTTCTTGTTTTGGAGTGTCCACGTGTTTAAGATTTGGTTTAGTGAAAGAATTGGATTCTCTGAAAGATCTCCTTCGTTCTCGGTTTGAATGAGACAGAACTTCATCATCGAAGTAGTTTTCTTCACTGTCCAAAGACAATTTATCCTGTGTAAGATCATGAAGTGATGGCTGAGGTAATGCAAATTCAGATTCCTCTTCTGCATGAGGCGCAATATTTGATTGTTCCTTGGTTTGAAGTGCACGGGCCTCTTTCAATTTCTGAATCTTTAGAGCATATTCATATTCTAGTTGCTGCAGTCGTTTTTTCTCTAGTGCAATCAATTCTGCTGAATGCTTTTTTGGACTTGATGCAGGGGAGTTTTCCAATTTCAACATTTTGCTTGGCTGCAAAGAAAAAAATTCCCTTTATTTCATTTTCACATTTACCAATCTATTGACAGGAGGTAAATGAAACATGGGCAAGATTTAATTCAGGGTTTATAAAAACGTATTTTAAACTCTTGCCAGAAAAATTCAACCAACAGCAGGAAAAACACAAAAGAGTTTGCCAAAATTCAACTAGCAGGTCTGTAGGTTTTTCAATAAAAGTTACCCTACATCACGTATGGGGCTTCAACAGAAGTTCTTGCCCTATTTAAAAGGTGAGCTATAAAAGAAGAATACACACGGGTATTGCAGGTGGACACAAAGAAAAATTTACAAAAATATATTAGCCTTGTTTTTCTAGATTTTGTTTTTCAGAACAAGATCAGATCCCCTCTTCAGTGTCTTTGCTAGATAGTTTTAACAAGATCACTGATGTCTACAGACAGTTAAAGTATTTCCTTCCTTCCTTCACAGGCATACAGTTCCTCTTATTATTTATCTATTAATGACATTCCCCTGGCACAGAAACGTAGGCTTTGAACAGTTTTCTTTTTCAAGTTATTAATGCTTTTTCTGTTGAATTCTCAAAAATATAGGAAACCAGCAGTGTGGGAAAATAACGGAAGATTGGCAAGGAGGACTGTAAACACACTCAAGTGACTTGCAGCTGAAGTGTAGAAAAACACAGATATTATACTAACTGTTGTTTAGCTTTGTGTGCTGGACAAGTACAACATCTGTGATTAGATAACACAGGCCTGTGCTAGATTTAGAGGCATCCTACCGAATATGCTTGAGATTCCTGCCCTGGTGTGGGAAAGATCAAAGCACGGTGGTAAAGTATGTCTGCACAAATCCCTTCTATACAGCCAAAACCAGGAGGTTTGGTGATCCTCTAGCGAAGACTGATCTCTGCATCCCAGCTTGTGTGACTGCCCTGGTGCTGCTTTGGGGATCCCCCGGCTTGCAAGGTAACAAAAATAAATTCACTCTTTGCATTTCATCCACGGTTTTGTGGTTGTTCCTGTGTCCTGCTTGTGCTGGCTCACACACCAATAGGAAGATTCCTATAGTGCTTTGGAAATTTTTTCCTGTTTTCCTATTTGAACTAAGTTTCCTAATCAAAATTGCTACTGCTTTTCAAGTACAGCACTGTTTAAAAGCATGCAACAGACTTACTCCAAGATGATCTTGTTCCAGTTTTCGTTTCCCAATTTCCTTACTTGCTACTGCTTTTGCTCGAGCAAGTTCTTCTCCATATTTTAATGCCAGAGCCTTTTTTACTGTGACTCGTTGTTGAACCTTATGAATCTGAAAAAAAGAAAAAAAAATACTACACTAAGATGCAAATTTTCAGATACGACCACATAATAAAATATAATCAGAAAATACATGGGAATTAATTAATTATTAATTCAAAGAAAGCCTACTGCCTCCAAAAATTAGGCTTTCCATTTCAAGATTTCCCGCTCTAGGAAACAGAAGCATTTCAAAATTAAAGTTACTTGTTCCTGAAGCTTCTTGAGAAACATCTTATTAGCATTCAAGATCTTCTCTGTTGCTTGTAGCTGTTCAGCCAGTTTGTTTATCTTATTTTCAGCAATTCTAACATTCTCTCTCTTCTTGGCCTGTTGTTGCAACAAGTGTTTCAAGACAGATTCATCCTTCATCAACAGTAGTCTAAAAGTAGAAATGCCGTGTAAACTTTTTTTTTTTTCCAAAGGGAAGCTTCTCAGAGCTATCACTGCTCCTCTGCAACCCCACCTCTTTTTCACTTAACAACATTCTAAATTCCTCCAGATAGTCCTAACATCCATGAAATAATAAATACTAGTAGTACATACAGCAGATTTCGGTATCCCAAGTTCAGCATGTCAGTATAAAGCAGATTAAAACATTCTAGTTATAAGGACAGAGGAAGGTAAGCGACTAGTGTATCTTTAATACTGTTTTTAACATTAAAACATACAAAACACACATATTCTTGCTTTCTGTTAAGTAACAACCCAATTTTTCCTCAGGGTGCATTAGCAGACTGCAAGCCATAGTATTATGGCATAATAGCAGAGTAACTGAATATAAAAAGCTATGCATTAAAGGAAGCGAGATAAAGACTTGGATACTTGGGTGTGAATAAAGGGAGAGGTGAAAAATGTCCTTCAATTGATGTCTGACCAGAAACCAGTTTGTTCACAAGACCACAAAGAAATAATCAAGTGGCAACGGAAGCAGAAAAGAAGGATGCAAAGCATTTATTTTCCACAGTAACTTGGAAGAAGGGTGAGAAACACGGAAGAGGCAAGCTAAAAGAAAAGGCGTACAGGAAAAGCTTCAAACAGCGTACCCGTTCTGCAGAAACACTCATTTGTTTACATACATTGGGCATATTCCATTGAAACATGCCACCCTTAAAGCATACTGAGTAGTGAAAAGCACTCATTTCTTCGTATTTCAGAGTATTTAGGTGGCACAGATGATAGTCTGGTCATTGAACAGCTGAAAACAGCTGGCATGACAAATCCTACTTAAAAGTTCCATCAAACACCACACTGGCACTACAACAAAATTCCTTTTGTACAGCAATAGTATTCAATACTGAATAGTTCAAGACAACAGAAACAATTGTTTGCTGCAGTTTAAATGCTTCACATTCAAAAAGATTATTTACTATTTTAATCTTGCTAAGCAAACAAGGTAGGACTTGTGACAGTGACGTATGTACCTGTTTTTCTTAAGCTTCCCTTCTGCTTCTGTGACTTGTTTTGTCACTACTGCTATTCTCCCAATTCCATCAACTTCACCATCAGAATTTGCAGGGGATGAATTGTTCCTCAGTGGATCAGACTTAATTAAGCGTTGCTTCTCACGACTAAAACAGAGATGTTAAAAGCAAAGATGTTCAGTAGCTTCAACATTCATTTTGATGGGTACTCCAAATAGTTTTTAAATCTTAAAAAAGTAGCAGGACAAGATTTCAAGTTAAAAGAAAAAACCTTCCACAACTGCAATCAACTAACATAAGTCAGTTCAAATCCAAGGACTTTATACTCCTATGTTGTCTTACTAAGAATTCAATGTGGGAAAAACCTGAAGGCAATGGCAAGGTTTTCAAGCTCAGATTTTCGTTCCAGTTACAAAAATAGACTAGTGAAGGACTACAAAGAATATACGTTTTACAGGAACAATTATCTCAGTTGTACCTGGCAATCTCTTCTTTTAAGAGTCTGTACTCTATCTTCTTATCTTCTGGTAGAGCCTCTGGAGTTCTCATCGGATCATTTTCTTTTTCTGATTTTGGAGGGGCTTTGATTTTTGAGGCCTGTTACAACGAGGTGCAAGTCAATACTAGTCACACTAGTTCAAAATACAGCTACTAGCTGCTATTTTTAAGAGGCATTCCAGAACAAACTTAAAGCTGTTCAAGGCTAGTAAGATCTTTTAAGCCAGTATTTTTTGCTAGTAATTAAAGATGCACTGAAATTTAACTGAAAAAATAAAACCAAAATATATTAAAAATTCTATCATCAGGATAACATCTTAACAAAAAAACCCCCATTTTATAGCTTGTGCAATTCCAATTACAATGTAGTGATCCAGACATGAGTAATGCACTCACTCTTGCCCATTTCTGATGTAATCCAATATTTCTTGACCAAATTCTAAAGTTAAATTCCATATACAAAGAAAAATCCTTACAAAATAAACCTATTAAATGCTGATAAAGTTTACCTCAACATTTCTCCTTGCTTCTTTTATCATAGATTCTAGTCCTCCAAACACACTGTTAGCTGAGTTAGACGGCTCTCCATCGGACTCACTATCATCGGAGTCATTTAATGTAACCACAACAGACTTGTGTTTTGGAAGCTGCAGGGAAAATAAAAAAGTTTTATAGCATGAAGAAAAAGTTACCAAGACAGATACAACTGAACATATATTTACTAGGAGAGAAAAAGGAGGTTAACTCCTTTTGTTATCATGGCACATCAATTCCACATTGTAAGAAAAAAAAAAAACCAACAAACAAACAACTAAGCATCTGTGCAAATCCACAAGATATACCATAACAGGAAAGGTACTCCAACATTTTCAACCTATTTCCAGGTATCTGCAGCATATTTACATCTCCACAGTCAGAGCAAATGAATCTCAAACCTTTGATTCCTATAATTCAGGAATTATTTCAATATAAGGAAAATGATCATCTGCAAGCAACTGTTTTAAGTAGCTGAGAGGTAACAATCAATCAATTCTGCATTCGAAATGTTGTGGCAGACATACCAGAACTCGCTCATCTTTCTGCCACACAGCTGTGATGCCTCTTGTCCCACGGCTGTACTTAGCAGACCTTACAGTGAGCTGCTCAGGCAGTTAAATTGGCAGAACACCAACAGTACATAAATAACAAATGAAACAAGATTAATCACTTTTTTGCCAACATAACTAACTGAAACAGCTCACTGAAGATCAGATGCCTGACAATTCCAGCACAAAGAAAAATGCAGAAACAAGCAGACAATTTAGATTAACCACAAATGCTCTGGAGTTACAGCTTGAAAAGAAGCAATTTAGTTCCCAATTCCAGGACTACTCTTCCCATCTCCATTGTGTCTGGACAATTACAGTTACACATTTAACCTTCACCTTGGGACAGGACCTCTTCAAAGCTCCAAGTGTCTTTTAAAGCACACACCCCACAAAAAGACCCTAATTTTTAAAGTGAAAAAAATATCCAATTTCCACATTTGTTTCTTTTCGATATTCTCTTTCTGGACAGTTCTTAAAATAAGGATTGTATCCACTATTTCTGAGTGTGCTACAGCTGCATCACTTTTGTACCACCATAGCACAGGTAGGTGACACTCCAATTGATATTGGTGCAGGAAAACAGAAAAAAGCACTGGTCCTCTTTTCACAAATACTACCTGGTTGTAGCTCCATGGAAACCTAAATTAATCAGGCAAGGCACTACACCTTTCTCATCTTCAGATGTCCAACACAACCCTTCCCTATCACCAGCTCTTGGTATTAAAAGACCAAAGCTGCCAAGGTGCTTTGGGCACAGCTGTGTAGGGTAAACTGTCTCTAACTGCCTTCTCCATCTTTCTTCTAGGAAAAAAGCTGACAATGGGGAGGGTCAAAGTCAGCCTTTCTCCAGGTGTTTTTCTTTCCAGGTGTTATCTTTTGATGTGCTTCAACAAAATGGTTAAATCACTAAAGTAACACCAGGCAACTACCATCACACCACCTTCAGTAAGATTAGCTGCTACTGCAGGGGAATCACAGCTTCAGCTGTAACTCAAGATCTCTCCATAATGTTCTAAGACATATTTTCAATTTGTGGTGAACAGACCTCTGATTGTCCATGACTACTTTGAAAAAGGTTTACAAGATGTAATTGAAAAAGCAAACCAGTATCTGTAGGCTATTTCACTACGCAGAGGTTCTCAGCCAAGTTAGCTGATTCAAGTACAAGGTATTAACCTGTCAGCTTTAACTAAGCTAACCATCATAACCAATAGGCATTGAATTTCAGCTGCAGGTTTTTTGACATTTACCTAACACCTTTCAACAGCACAGCTGATAAGAGACATTTATTATGTTACTAAAACAAACCAACAGCTCCCCAGTAACATGTGTTCTCCCTCATTTATGCAACAGCAGTTAATGAAGTCTCATTAGACTTAGGACAATAGAATACATGGTAATTTAAGAGTTTTTTCAGGATAGGTTTAGTTCTTAAACATAAGACCACTCAAAAATGTAAGTAAATGAAATTATTATAGAAAGGATCTAAGCATGTCCAAATTGAACAATTTGTCTAGTTATACGCAGAATGTAAAGTAGATTGTGAAGATGGGTACAGACAAAAGAAAATTCATCCATTTTAAGGTTAAGAGCACAGTTTTCCTACAGAAAGGAAAGTAGGCCTTAGAATGATCAAAAAAACGAACATTCAGGTCTCTACTATCTTAAGCTTTTTCCCCCCCTCTCCTCATTATGGCATCAGGTAACCAAGTGATCATACAGTCTGTACTGTATTTATGAGCAAGAAACCTGTTAGCAAGCTACAGACAGATTTGATGGTGACATAATAGTCTCAAAGACACTAAATTCCTCCAAATCTAGAAAAAAAAAAAAAATCAGGCTCATTATAGACACCATGCACTGGCAGATAGGAAAAGGTATGGACTCAATCATACTATTCATTAGAGAATCTGCACAGGAAAGAGCAACAACAAACAAAGCTTTGTAAGATGTGGTATTAGAACAGAATACACGGGCTTCCAGTCTGGCATAGCAAAGGCAAAGATGGTTTTGTAAGATGTTTCCAACACCCCAAGGAGACTGCAGGCACCACAAATCAAATGCTAGGCTACATGTACCTCCCATGACCATTCAAATGAAGGTCAGGTTATCGAGTACGGCTTGAGCTAATGTAGCAAAGTCTGCTGCTGCCTGAAGAGAATACTCTCTCCTCTGCCTCCCACCTGCACATGCCATCTGCCACCACTACTGCACTAGCTCTGATGCTCACACACTGTTCACTGAAAAAATTTTACTGCCTCTAGAAGTACTTTTTCCACCCCGTCAAGGTTAGTCTTCTAAACAGTTTAGCATGTTAAATAAGTTAAGCAACAAGACTGATGCTCCAGACCTCATTTTAAAAGAAGGAGGACACCATCCGGGCAGGAGCAGGAGAAAGAACAAGATCACCTCTTTTTTGGGAACAAAAATCAATTACATTGGCTCAGCTATTGTTGAATAGCACCCTTTAGTCTATGCTAGTCTGGAAGATAAGTTAACTGAACTATATTTACAGTCTCTCTCAGTTCAGATGACTGCTGGTGTGTTTTGATGCTCTCTTACGCTGTAAATAATTACTTCAGTGCCAAATTCTTTCTAGAACAGCACATGGATTATCAAAGTTACTAATAATTCAAATGTTTAATTGAAGCTCTACTGTTCTGTGCTGTACCACAAGAAAACCTTAAGTCTGCTGTTCACTTGAACTGAGGACAACTTCAACTCACAGTCATATTAATAGAAAGCACCAATATTTCCTTACTGTGATCACTGCTCGTGGAAGCCTCGGCACTCTAACAAACTTTGTATTTTGTACCCGTGGCTGAGACACAGTATTAATACTGACAGCGGACAGATTGCTCCTTGGCACAGACTGCAAATTATCTGGAACAGGAGGGGAAGGTGGACCACTGTTACTTGACGTTTCCTAACAAAATAAAACAAAAGTACAGTCATAAAAATACACACTGTACACAGCTATTTTAAAAGACATAAGCATAAATTAGACTGTTCAACACATGTCTTGGAGCTTGGAACTGTGATTTTGTCAGACTATCCAAACTTATTAGACAAATCTTGCAATTCTACAATAATATCAAAAAGACACACAAGAATATGCCAGTTATTTACAGGTCAACTGCAAAAGATCTGCAACCTTTTAATGAGGTCAAAAACAATCTAAACTTTCAAAACAACAAATTTTGCTTCTCACTCCAAAAAAAACCAAAACAGTTAACCTCTCCTAGCTTCTCTTGCAAGAAGGCTGAAACAAAGTTAAGCACCTTGTTTTCTAACTGACAGTTGACAAATAATAAACATCTTTTTGCAAAAAATAACATCCCCATTACCTTAAACATACTCAATTTTCAGTACCTTGAAGTTTCAGAATTCCTTCAGAAATAAGAGACAAGCTGCAGTTTACAATTCTAAGGGTGTTCCAGGGTGGCTTTTGTTCAGTTTCTTTTGGGGGGCAGAGGGTTATGGAAATTCAGAAATATTTTTTTTTCAGTCACATTTTTTTTAAAGTCATCAGGCAGCATAAAAAGCCTGTGGCCCTCACTTAACAGGTCACATTTACGTTTTGGTCAAGACTGCCATCTAGAGGTTTACATTCAAAAACCAATGGAGTACCTCAGATCTGAAAGCTCGTTTGTTGGCTAGTGACTTGAGTAGTTCTTCTCTTAAGAGCATCTCCTCTTCCTCTTCCTCATCTGCAAATGGAGGTTTTGGTGGCTGTTCAGGCTCTTCAGGGGGAAGAGGTGGAAGAGGTGGAGGTGGCTCAAGAGAAACACATGAAATACCCTCCACGTAAAGTTGGTTCAAAGATGGTATAGGCTGAGATAAAAAGGAAAACAAAGGTTTGAAACGTGAAAACTACAACTACTTTACGATTATTCAGCAGAGGTTGAGACCTAAATTATTTCACTGGTTAAGAGTAATTCAAACTGCGGTGGATTTGGATCACTGTCAAAGGCTGCTGCTAAACAGTCAGTAATCACTCAAAGGTAACGGAAACAACAAGGTTACAATTGCGTAGTTAAGTAGCACAGACATACAAACTAGATGTAAATGACAATTCAGAACCAGAGACAGTCTAGACACAGAAACATGGCTGACGAGATAGGTTCACACTGCTTGGGGAAAAAAAAAAACAGTCCTTAAACAGTTTTACAAATGTGTCTTAGCTAACAAAATTACAATTTCCCTTAGCCAAAAACTCTGAAGCTGTCGTAGCAGGGAATGGCAACTTTCTACTGCTTTACTAAGAAGGGTAACAATCATTCAGTGAAGAAGAGTGGTGGTAAAAAAACCTCACTAATTCAACTTCCACATGGACTCTTAGGTGAGAAGAAACAACATATAGTGAAAATGCACAAAGTTTGAGAGAAGGACCGGGATGAGCTACATTTTGGGGGTTGCCCCTGCCCCAGCTAACACATCAGAGAATAAGCCTATCTACATACATGGCCTAGAGACAAAAGGCAAAGTTGCCTTGTGCTAACAATTCCAATTCATTGTTTTTCTTTATGTGCTTCAGGCAATTTTTGCTTTCTTTTATGAAACAGCATAGCTCTAACAATGAAGAGAAAATTTTTGTTCAATAGGGAGATCTTCCATTAAACAGGAATTGGATCAGCCAAAAATAAAAAAGAAGATTAAATTAAGAGTTTTAAAGTTCAAGGGAATCACCAAACAGAGAACTGTATCAAAAACAGAATATAAATTTAATCCTAACTTTAGCATTAGAAATAAGATACAAAATGAGAATTATCAACATTTTCAACAATGCACCCCTTTCAAGGTTACTTACAGGAATTGGAGGTGGCAGTGGCAAGGAAATTGGTGGTATTGGAGGTGGATAGTACCCCAATGGACACTCAAAGAAAGGAGGCTGCACTGGAGAAGCAGCTGTAATTAAAAAAAAAAAACAACTGAGTGTAAGAAATCTGGTAGGTAATTACTCAACACCAACTCAAGCTTATACATCAACTGATTTAATGCAGCAGAAGGGAAAGACATGTCTTTACTATACACCAATTTGAAAGGTAACAACAGACACAGCACAGTGCATCTAATTCTTACAGATATGTATATAAAAAGAGTAGCCACCTGTCCTTTCTGTCCTTCTTCTATTTTACATACAAAATGCATACAGCCAAACAGTATGACTGAGGTAACGATTCAGTATGATTCAGCCCTCAAATTTGATTTAACTTGTGAGAATGTACCTTCTTAAACTAGGTATCTCAACACACTCTCCTGATTACTGGCTACCAAAAATACGATATAAATTAGAACAGAAGCAGACCAAATGATACTGAATTCTGAAACATAAAGCTAGACCTTGAGATACTTCATCAAGAGAAGATTCATGTAGCTTACATGTCCAAAACAGCAGGTGCAGCTTTTAGCAAACTAATACATAAGGAAGGGTGACTAGAAAGGAGAAAAAAAAAAAAAAAGAGAAAATAATAATAAAAAAAAAAGAGATATGGAAGATTAAAAGCAAGAGAATAAAAATGGCCCATAAAGTAGTATGCTTAATGAAGCTTTCTGAACAGTCCACATGTTGAGCTGGAACAAGAAAACTTGAATACCTTAAATACACCTCAAATTCAAGAGTCAGTAAACTACTTAGGCTGGAAAAGACCTCTGAAAGGCATATGTCCCAGTACAGGTGCTCAAAGCAGGGCTGCCCCCAAAGGCAGGTTGCTAAGAGCCTTGACCAGTCAAGTTCCAAGTATATGTGAGGATGGAGATTCCAAAACATTTTCAGTTAACCTGTTGTAGTATTTGACCATCCTCTGTGGAAGTTTTCCCTCGTATCTAATCAGAATTTATTTTGTTACAATTTAAGTGTTGCCCCTTACCCTTCTTTTGCACACTCCACAGAAGAGTTTAGCTGTCTTCTCTGTAACTGCCCACTAGGTAGTTGAAGACGGCAGCAAAAACCTTCCTTAGCCTTCTCTTCTCAACGCAAACTCAGCTCTCCCAGTCTCCTTCCATAAACCAAATGCTCCAGTCCCTAATGAACTTTATGAAAACCAAGCCTGAAACAGTTTCCCTTATTCCAAAGTCGTTTGCTAGACTCCTTTTAGTATGTCACTATCTTTCTCCAACCACAAAACCAGAAAACTGATGCAGTCTCGTCAATGCTTAACGGCCCCCTCCAACCACCCTCCCCTTAGAGTCACAGCACTGCAACCCAGGTTGCAGTCTGCCTTTATCACCCAAAGCCACACTGCTGACTCGTATTTCACTTAATGTCTATTGGAACCCCCAGGCCCTTTTTGCAAGGCTGCTGCCTATCCAGTCAACATCCTGGGACCCTGGACTTTCTACACAGCTGCTTGGGAATGTAAAAGAATAAAGTCTACAGTACTGCAATGAGAACAGTATAACCTTGAAGACCTTCAAAATACCACTACAGCAGAGATGGAGAGGAAAGAGAGTCAGCATTAAAAAAAGGACAGAATTATCTCACTTTAAAATGTTAGTTCTATAACTAACACATCTCAAAATACTTTGCTTCTAAAATTATAGCTCATTTCCTTTTTAACTATTTTCACCAATCACCATATAAGAAAACAGTAAATAAGTCTTACCTGGAGAGTTAGTTTCACTATCTGTATCCATAGCAACTTCATCATAATTATCATACTGATATATGCCTCCTGCACTATCTGTAGGCTGCTTATCCAAAGACCATCTCAAGTCCATATCTGAAGACTAAACACACAAAAAAGTGTATTTTATCCAGCTGTTCTTATGTTATTCTTTTAGAGCAAACCAATTAAAAGTAAATTTTAGAAATGGGACCTTATAATTTTGTCTTCTAATTGCTTTATAAATACAATTTACTAGCTTATACAAAAAGAGCAAACGGAAGTTTACCTTTTAATCAAATTCATCGCAAATTAACAGGCAGTTTTAAAACTGGATCTCTTTGGGAAGGGGGGGGGAATAGGAGAGTGTCATGATACACAAAAGCAATTTTTAAATATCTATTAGGTCGTCACGTACCTGGTAAATTGCCATTGTTACAGATTTCTGAAACACTGAAATCTCTTTAAATGCTTTATTATTTCTGTTATCTGTCATGGCAATTATCAGGAGTGCTTAAACTACCCTTGAGAGAAACAACACAAAATTGCACAAGAGTCATCTTCACTATCATAAAGGTTGTATGCTTAGGTGAAACATGTTCTGATTGTTCTAAGAGTGATGTCTCAGGTGGAGAATCCTTTTATTGTCCCTGAAGGAGCCACATACACACAAACATGCCCAGAGACCATTAACTAATAAATCAGACTGTTTAAAGAATGCCTAATGCTATATGGATGCCAATCAACGTTCAGTGAACAGTGAAAATATGCAGAACAGGTAAGTACAACTTCTTAGACTCCTCAATTTGATTTTTCTGAGGCATATACTAGACATTTTGGTAGCTTTTGGAATTACTACTGTTTACAGTTAAACACTTTTATCTTTAGTTTTCCACCCATTAATATTATAAATGGTATTTGTCTATAACATGACCTCAAAAAGGGAGTCCCTTGGGTGCAGTTTCATTTCGCCTTACAGCATCAGTAGCTCCAAGCACCTGAAGCATCTCCCTGCAGCAAGCTGTACTGCTTCCATGATGAAAGAACTAATTCTGAAGAAACGCTGTCACTTTTTGTGTAAAGTACCAATGTTTTAGAGACAGAACATTACTGACTCAAGTGTCTTTTGCTAATCTCAAAACGAAACAAGGAAGATAGCCTGCAAGTGCAGCATGATGAGCACTGCAGTAACTCTATTATTTCATAAATTTGAACAATTCTGTCATCCTGTAATGAGGCTGAAGTAATTGTTTTGTGCCTAGGTATATTCTGTACCTTGACAAATTAAAAAATACTACAAAAAACAAGACATCTAGAAAGAAGCAGGCCACTGACGCTGTATAGACACAAGAAGTTTGAAAATGCGGAGAAAATACTACAATCTAAGAAGAAAGCCAAGAAGTTTTGGTTGACTGGTTTGGTTTAAATTACAGACCAGTCTCTGATCATAATGTTCAAAATATCTTTATGAGGAAAACACTTTACCACTGACTTGCAAATGCACAATTCATACAAAACTGATCTTACCAAACCCAAAGGGAATGTCTGTCTAGCATGGGATTAAAATACTGCAAACACTGAAATACTCTGAGCCTTTCTTTTCTTTTTTTTTTTTTTTAAGGAGGAGCACAGAAAGGAGAGACATAAAATCAGAAGGGGCAAGAGAGAAATCACTCATGAATTCCAAATAACACTTGAACACCACGTAACAAATTTGTTACCCTGCTTCTCGATCTCCTCTTTCCTCCAACTAGCTTCATAAATCGATTATACTGCTCTTCTTGATTTGAGAGGTCCCTGATTTTTCTGATTTCTTCTTCTCTCTTTCTTCTCTCCTCTTCCTCTTCTTGTTTCCTCAGGTCTTCCTCTTTCTGACGCCTGTCTTGTTCCTTTTGCTGCTGCATCTTCTTTGATGTCTTTGTCTGCTGTTTCCTCAGACCTTGTTTGGCTTTAAATAAAAAGATATGTGATTAACTCTACCTTACCTAAATGGTTCACCCTAATCCTAGATTCTTCAAGAGCTTTGAGTAGATGTATGGGGTTTTAAAAGGATTAAAGGCTCATTGCCCAATGTTTCACATAACAGTTTGTTTTGGTTTTTTTTATTTCAGAGGTCACGCCATTGATAGTCATTGAACTTATTACCTGTAGCACTAGTTTTTTTTGTTGAATGGGCTTTTGTACTGGCTTTGATTTTCTGTGTTACACTTTTCGTTTTTGTTAATTTTTCCTTGCTTTCCTTCATCACCTGTTGTTCTTTCTGTTGCCATTTTTTACTAGCAGATTGAAGTGCAAGAAGCCTAAGTTGCAATTCAGACATCTCCTCCTCATCATCAAGCAGCTTCTTGAGAAGACAAGAGAAGAAAGGATAATACAAAAAGTCAAGAAACATCATTTAATAACTAAATCTTTTGAGTCTTTACGTGTGTCCCAAAACTTACCAAGAGACAGCTTAAAAATCCTGCTGTACTGGTAAGTGTCATTCCTTAAGAATGCACTGTTTCCATTACTCAAACATTTATGGGCTCAATTTGGAAAAAAGCCATCAGAGTATCATAATTATGGCTCCTCCACAGAGGAATAGTTTCTTACCTTTTCAGATGCAACATCTGAACTGTTAAGCTTTCGCACTGATGTTTGTTCTTTTTCTTCTGTACCTTCAAAAAGAAAAATACCATATTTCTGAGCGAGCTGTTTCTCATGAGACAGAACTACGTTAAAATGATGTGCAGCATTTAATACATACAAATGTATTTTATCAGTATCGTTACATAGTGTAAAACAGAAGAGCAGTTGTATGTATAAGATCACATTAACAAACATTAATATAAATTGGCATGTCTGATAAAATCCACATCATCGTGATGCCATAAGCCTAAGGCAAGATCTGTCATTTTTTAATAGTTCTCTGTCTTAAGGTTGACACACACTTCTCCAAGAAGCAAAGAAAAACAGATTTGGAGACAAGGGGAAAAGAAGACTTCTTGCCAACTGTTTTATGCTACCATCTCATATCAGCTGCTGTCCTGAGCATCTCAGATTCCACTGGCAGCTATTTTGAGCAACCAGTCCATCTTTTGCAGAATTAAATACAAAGGCCCGAAGCTGCAGTAAGAGCACACTTACTCCATTTCATGCCAAATTAGACCAGAGGAGTTATCCTATGGAAATTAATACCAAATAGTAACGCCTTCCTGCTAAACATTAAGATGTTGACATATTGATTTGGCAGACTGCCCAAAATCCATATATCCATCTCATTATTATATAGTCTATATATATATATACACACACATATGACATATTATATTTTATACAGAATATCCATAATGCTGTATATTATACTATTGCATAATTGAATGATTATAGTTAATAGCTATTAATGGAATTTATAGCAAAACAGTAATTATATAATTTATATATAACAACATATAGCTAATGTTTATCTGCATCAGAGGAAGGAAACAAACATTTAGCGAGAAGCTGAGAGACTTTTTCCTGTATTAGCCTTTTTTCAAAGACAGAATCCTTCTCACAATTCAAATTGGTAGAAAGTAAGTTTGCACTCCATACAGCTTTTACTTTTCCTAGCATATTACAAAAAGTCATATTCAGAAAGGCACTGTTTAAAATATACCAAGTTCTTATACCTAAAAACAAACAGCATGTAGCAAATGCTGAAGGTCGTCTTGCTTGCATGTGCATATGTTTTTTAAAAGCATGTTCAAGAGGAAGAAAAATAGTATCTAATATTCATAGGTATTGTATGAGAAAATTTAAAAAAGTTATTACACTAAAGCAAAGATCCTCACCATTCAGTCCACAGGATGGAAACAGGGAGATACAGACAGCATACTAGTTTCTGTGATGCAGATATACATAAGCAGGGACATACTACACAAACTAAAATACTCTTTGAAACCAGAAGGGGACAACACAGGCAGAACAGACTAATGGGCAAGAAGGGAAGGAAAGGAAGGAATACTGAAAAGCCTCTGTCAGGGCAGCTGAACCACAGAGGATTAATTGTAGAAAGAGACACAAACTTCCTCAAGTTAAGACAAGTTCTTCAACTTGAACAGGTCTGGAGAAACATCCAGTACACCATTTAAAAATAAATATAATGGGAAAATTAAATTTTGCTTATTTCCTAATATATGCATAATCAAAAGTATACACATGAATCTGCAATAACTGAAATCAGCTGGGTTTTTTTTTTTACTTTGGAAGCCTGTATTACATTGTCATAAACAGTCACTCATACATAATCTGTCTGCTTTCAGATCATTTTCATGTCACACATTTGAGTGGTGTGCAAAAATTAAGATGTTCTTAATGTGCATGCTATAGCATCTATTTTCACTGTCATATGAAATGTATTTTTCAACTTCAGTGCTTTAAGTTTTGAAGCTGGAGGTATTTTTTGAGACTGTTTTGCTTTTTAAATGGCTTTTTTACTCCTGCCTTGCTATGTTTTCTTCCTGCAGGCTACTGGTTTTTCTTCTATGGTCAAGACCCATTGTTTTTCCTCATGTCTCCTATTAAAAACATCACCTCCATTACCTCTTAAAGAATACCAGAGCCTTTTCTTTTTTTTTTTTTTTACAACAGGAAAGACAGAAAGGTTAAAAAAATAGTGAAAATGAGGTGGTTTGACAAATTAGATAACAGTTTTTCAGTTTATTTACAGGTTTCTTCTAAATTCTCATTCTGAAGTTACATATAAAGCATTCTGACTTTCAGTGTTCTGGTCCTACCTTTCTTCATATTCTTACTAATTACTGACCTGTGTTGTTAAATCCACCCCTTTACCACCTTGCCTCTTCACACTCAAATTGATAGTTTATACACATTGACAAATTACCTAACATAAGATGACAAGCGATATCCACGTGCACATCCTCAACCACAGCAAACACTTACTAGAACTAGATGAAGCCTCAGAATAGGAAGTTTAAGCTAGCTGCCTCATTTTGCTGCAGACTTAAAAGCAAGCTCAAGGACTGAGACCACAGGTCAGTTGGACATGATAACTTGTTTCTCGCTAACTGGTTCATGCATCTGAGCAATTATGCTCATTGACCTGCAGTCCAGAACTACCTGGACAAGATACTTACTCTACCCTTTGGCTACACGTCTTCTACAAATCCTTTCTATTTCTGGCCCATGATTTCTTCACTATTTGTGAATACCAATTATGACCAAAATAATTCTGGTAAAAATAGTTCTTATAGGCTTGTTACACTGAAATGCAGAAAAAGATGTCTCTAAATGCAATCTTTTCAGCCAAAAAAAGCACCACATTTTGCTTCTGTAAAAAAGAATAAGTAAAAAATTGAAAGAAAACTAAGTGAAAGCCAATTATTTCTGCTACGACCAGCAATTAAAACCTTCAAGTCTTGTCCTCATGCTTTCTGTCAAATTATCAGTCTAAAAAAACACATTAGTTAAAACAAAATAAAAACATGCTTCCAAGCATATTTATGTACTTCAAGGAATTACATAAAACAGGAATTAAATACATTAAATGTACAACTTAAAACACTTAGCACTTTAATTAAAGTAAAATTGTCCACAACACCTAATAAATATGATAGATAATGGTAAGCAAAAAACTTTACAAGCTAAAGCAACTTTACAAGTATTTACCTTGGCTGGATTCTGTGACTTCAGATTTCTGTGATGACTGTTTTGTTCCTTCTTTGCCTTTTTTTAATCTACTCCTCTCAGCTGGCGTAGGCAGTTTTTGTCTGAGAGGTTTCAGTTCAAACGCCTGAAAGCCTAAAACCGGATTTTTCTCCTCAGGAGATACTTCTTTTATAGTATCCGTTGTAATACTGTCATTTTCTACAGTTATTTGGTCCTCAGTGTCCACTGTTTTATCATCCTCTTGCTGTTCATTCTCTTCCCTGCTGCTCAAAGCCAGTCTTTCATCTTTATTAATGTACTCAAGCTCTAATTGTATCTGCTTATACTTCAAGAGCAGATCCTCAAAACTTTCTTCCACGGAATTTTCACTTTTAGAAGAGTAGTTCTGCTTTCTAGATGGGGACCTTCCAAAAGCTTTGGCTGAATTACTGGTCAAGAAAACTAAGACAAGAACACCAACAACCTTGAAACAGTGGTGATAGTACCACTTTAGACTAAATTATGACAAAGAGAAATTAAAATCATTCCCATATATTTTAATTTTATCTTAAGGCTAACTTGAAAAATGTCCCTTATAAATACAAGAGGCATGCAAAAGTTTTATCCATTATTATATATTGACAGCTTAAATAAACATTTTGTCAAATCAACAACTTAAAATATCCTACTTATGACAAGAATTCCATTAACTGCTGAGAAGTCTTGTCTCCTGCTCACACCATCCGCACAGAAACAACAGCTGCAATGCTCAGAAGGTTCCCTATCACAAAGGGAAAGTCAGACTTCCACAGTCTGTAACTCAAGTATTGACGCCCCATGTGACATTCTGAAAAAAGGTTAAATTCATTCTCACTCATTTTATCATTTCATAAAATGCTACATCTAGCCACAGTACAAGTACACAATGCAGTAACTGTAGCTCAACAAATGAGGTAAGGCACAGAATAATCAACAACTGAAGGGAATAAAAAAATGTTGTTAATGACTTGCAATCAAAATATAAAAAAAATGCTAAAAGAGGATTGGGAATTACTAATTACAAAGAAAAGGTTGTCTATGCATGCCCAAGGGATAGATTTTCTTGACAACATGTTGTCCAAGGCAGGCAATGGAAATATTCTCAGGCGACTGTACCCAGAATAAAAGTTCTCACTATGAGGTTTACTTTCTCTTACCTTAACCTGACACTTGAAAAGCTAAATTATCCTGGAAAATAATCAGGGGGAAGTATTTTAGGATTCCGAGTCAGGTTTGACTCATTTAACTTTCAGTATCAACCCTACTCCGGTAACAGCTGACTCACACCCAGTTATGTTAAATGGTTTTACATCAACATCATATCTTAAAACAATAAATGGAATAAAACTAAAAGCTAAAACAGGTGTCCTCTGAATGTAGACATATTGAATCCAGAAGAAGACAACTTTATATTTGTCTTCTGCACACAACATGCACCAACAACTTAGATGTTTAGCTATGTTAACTTCTAATATAAGTATGAAGAGTCTTGGTACGTATCCTACAAAAACAACTTGTGTAGTATCAGGAAATGTTTTGCTATTCAATGCTTTCTTAAGCTCCAGCCCAAAAAGAAGAAACTAGTAAAGATTAACTACATAAAATCCTGAAGGTAATCAAACAATCTATAAATATGCTGAAAATGCTAAGAGCTGTATAACACCAAATTACATAGTAAGTATATTTGCCACACATCCAAAAAGACAATTACATTAGTGATTTTGTGAGTCACAGTAAAGTCTGAAATTAAATAACATCATTTATAAAAATAAGTCTAACTATTATTTGATATTGAAATACTTCAATAGCTTCTAGTGTCATCTAGAGTTGGATAACAAGACAAAGATTTGAGGTGGTTTTTGTGCTCAGGATAATACAATTGCTAGAGCTCCCACAATGGTATTAATCAGAAATGTGGTTCTGCACACAGAAGGTAAAACTACATGAAGTGCTATGAAAGGCAGACAGGCACACATACATTAAAACAACAGTTACTCTTCAATCAACTCAAGAGAAACTTCATCCTACAACCAAAAAACAAGACCAACTAAAGAAACCTGGGGGTTAGAAGTGTAGAAAAATGTATGCTGTGAAGAGTTCAGAATTCAACGGAAAGAGAAAGTCACAATTTGGTCCCCTATTTCAGACTCAATTACACAATTCTCTATGCAAGAATTTCTGCAGAATGACTATCCAACAGCTTCCCGTTAAAGTTGCTATGAATTGAAAGAGAAAAGCCAACACCCAAAGAAAAGTAACAAGAATTCTTGAAGTGTTCCACCATGTAATTTACTCCATTTATACACATACTTCTACAAAGCACTGTGCAAAGGACTATTTCCAAGGAGAAAAAAAAGAAAAAAACAAAACAAAACAAAACACCTCTCTCTTAGCACACAAACATTTCACTTTCCTGGGGGAATTCCAAATACCATTTCAGGTCACAAGCCTCCTTGTACTAGTTGATGTGAAGGTCTCTTTCTGAAGTCACATGCCCATTAACTATGCCCCTACTCCATTAACACTGGCAACATGGAGGTACCTTAATTTAGGAATATTGTAATACTGACTCCTTTAGAAGTCAAGGATATGAAAAATACAGAAAAGAGCTTACACAGAAATCATGGGCTTTCCTTAACCACATGATCCATAAACAACTGAATGTCACTTAGTAACAAGCAACAGTATTAGAACCCTCTCTATCATGGTTAAACAGAAGAGTGCATCCTAAGCATCAGGGAGGGAAAAAAGGAAAAAAAAAAAATCCTAATTTTCTGCTTTTGGTTTGAAAATGAAATTATCAGTTTCCAAATGCTCTTTTAATTAAAAGGGAAAAGGAGACTATATCAGTATCAACAAGCACTGCAAGGTCTGTTTAGGATGATCAATATGTTTGCCCTGCAAATTACTCATTACACAGAAAGTAAATATTTTCTGGTACTCAGCAACATTGCAAATTAAGAGCCTTAAAATCTATTTTCAGCACTAGCACTGTCTTACTGTGCGACCTTGGGCAAATAACATCTTCACTTACTGCCTCCTGAGATAAGATCCTCAAATGAAGAGTTCTTACGAAGACTTCAGTAATGCTGTAACTTTACCAGATGAGATTAAATAAAAGCATCTCTTTATCACAAGTTTACATATTGCATCCATATTAAAAAAAATAATAATGACATTGATAAATAATCTTGTATCTAAACTAACACAAGGATCCAACGAGTAGCTTTCAAAGCCTTAAGTACTGGCACAAGTAAGAAAAATTCCTGTTCCTGGGATCAACCAGCACTGTCAAGCAAACAATGCACATCCTTTGATTATTGGTATGGAGGACATTAAAACACTGTTAAGATTCTGGAGAATAAGTTTTAATCACTAGATTTCTTGCTCCCTGTTTTTTACACTTGTCTACATTTTCAGTTAGGCAACAATGCGGTTAAATTAATTTTCAGTACCACACTGCCCCTAAGTTACACTTGGCATCGGTTCTTTACAGATTTGCTGTAGAAAAAACCATAAAGTGAGTGGAGCTTTTTTCATCACTTTCACAGTTCCTACTCCTAAAAGGAGGAAATATTAGAACTCTATTAAAAGTCATCTAACGAACTCCAAGAGTAATCAGTGGAGAACATCCTACCAGGAATGCTTGGTATGGCTTTATAGAGAAACAGAGCTTTCCTATGTTACCCAGACTCCTATATAAGCCACATTCTGTGCATACAGTCCCAGTTTAACCTAGGTTTAGCTTTAAAGTTAACTTTAGCTAAGTGTAACAGCCTCTGAATGGCTGGAAGCAGAAATGGAAAAAACATGTATCCTTCATTGCCCAGTAAGGTAAATTAACAAGCTTAGGGTTTTAGCTTTACAACTGTGACACATGAATTATATACACTAAAACTGCCTCGCTAAAGACTGACCCTGCTTCACAATACTCGCACTTCGGGCTAGAAAAGCAGCCACCTGAGATCCAATCGACCAAGGCTTTGTTTCAGGCTACAGTTTTCCTTTTTCCCCTACCCGGGACAGACCGTCCATGCTGCAAGCCAGATCATGGCAGTAATCCGGCTTCCCAGCAGCCCCTCCTTGAGAAGCAGAGCCCGCTGCCCCAACTACCCTCTGGGACTGGAAGGGGAGCCTTCCTCTCCTGTACCGCTACGAGAGTCCTAGTGCCAGAGCCGGAGGGAAAACCGCCCCCTCCCAGGGCTTTGGGCCA
>NW_010310027.1:0-3451 GCF_000700745.2 Antrostomus carolinensis | reverse complement strand
AAATATCCACCTTTTTCCAGCTTCATCGGTTGGTTTTCAGCCTCCGGAACAGTCGGGAACCGAGAATCGACCTCGATCGCCCCAAAAATGGGACGGGCGACGTCCAGCTCCAGGGTGAGGGGCTCAGGGGGGCCGGGGAGGGGACCCAGGGGTCCCAAAAGGGACCTAAAACTCACCCCACCCCCACCCCTTATTTTCATAGATGTGGAGGCGGAGCCTGTTGCCCAAGGGGTGGAGCCTGTTGCCCAAGGGGTGGAGCCTGTTGTTCAGGGGGCGGGGTCATCTGGGACAGGGGGTGTGGCTAATCTCCCAGCCCCACCCACTGAGGACCCGCTATGGAGTCGCGTGGTCAACGTCAACGCCCTGATCCTGATGGGCGTCGCCTTCTTCCTCTGGGGGTATTTTGCTTGAAAACCCCCCAAAATTGCACTGAAATGCCCCAAAATGAGAAGAAAACTCCAAAAAATGAGGTGAAACGGGTTCAAAATGAGATTAAAATGGCTCAAAATGAGCGTGGAACCACAAAAATGATGTCAAAATGCCCCCAAATAAACCAAAATTGACCCAAAATGAGACTAAAATGCCTCAAAATGAGCGTGGAACCACACAAATGATGTCAAAATGCCCCCAAATAAACCAAAATTGACCCAAAATGAGACTAAAATGCCTCAAAATGATCTTGAAACCACAAAAATACATTAAAATGCCCCCAAATAAACCCAAACTGACCCAAAATGAGACTAAAATGCCCCAGAATGAGCCTCAGATGCCTCAAAACTCCACAAAATGAGACTGAAATGACCCAAAATGAGAATAAACCCCCCCAAAATGATCTCAGAATGCCCCAAAAAAGCCCAAACTGGCCCAAAATGAGACTAAAATGCCCCAAAATGAGCTTGAAACCACAAAAATGATGTCAAAATGCCCCCAAATAAATCAAAATTGACCCAAAACGAGACTGAAATGGCCCAAAATGAGTCTCAAATGCCTCAAAACTTCAAAAAATGCCACTGAAATGACCCAAAATGAGAATAAAATGCTCCAAAATGAGCTTGAAACCACAAAAATGATGTCAAAATGCCCCCAAATAAATCAAAATTGACCCAAAACGAGACTGAAATGGCCCAAAATGAGTCTCAAATGCCTCAAAACTTCAAAAAATGCCACTGAAATGACCCAAAATGAGAATAAAATGCTCCAAAATGAGCTTGAAACCACAAAAATGATGTCAAAATGCCCCCAAATAAATCAAAATTGACCCAAAACGAGACTGAAATGGCCCAAAATGAGTCTCAAATGCCTCAAAACTTCAAAAAATGCCACTGAAATGACCCAAAATGAGAATAAAATGCTCCAAAATGAGCTTGAAACCACAAAAATACGTTAAAATGCCCCCAAATAAACCCAAAATTGACCCAAAATGAGAAGTCAAAATGCCCCCAAATAAATCAAAATTGACCCAAAACGAGACTGAAATGGCCCAAAATGAGTCTCAAATGCCTCAAAACTTCAAAAAATGCCACTGAAATGACCCAAAATGAGAATAAAATGCTCCAAAATGAGCTTGAAACCACAAAAATACGTTAAAATGCCCCCAAATAAACCCAAAATTGACCCAAAATGAGAATCAAATGCCTCAAAACTTCAAAAAATGCCACTGAAATGACCCAAAATGAGAATAAAATGCTCCAAAATGAGCTTGAAACCACAAAAATACGTTAAAATGCCCCCAAATAAACCCAAAATTGACCCAAAATGAGAATAAAATGCCCCAGAATGAGCCTCAAATGCCTCAAAACTCCACAAACTGAGACTGAAATGCCCCAAAATGAGAATAAAACACAAAAAATTATCTCAGAATGCCCCAAAAAAGCCCAAACTGGCCCAAAATGAGCCTAAAATGCCCCAAAACTCCACAAAATGCCATTGAAATGGCCCAAAATGAGAAGAAAACCCCAAAATGAGGTGAAACTGGTTCAAAATGAGACTAAAATGCCTCAAAATGCCTTAAACCCCCCAAAAATGTTCCCAAATTCCCCAAATTCTTCCCAAATGCCCCAAATTCCACCACAAATGACTTAAAATTCCTCCAAATACCCCAAATTTTACCGAAATGTCTTTAAATTCCCCCAAATTCTCCATAAATGCCCCCAAATTCCACAAAATGCCCCCAAAATCCACCAAAATGTCCCCAAATCCTCCACATTCTTCTCAAATTTTACCAAAATTCCTTAAAATCCCCCAAAATGTTCCCAAATTCCCCTCAAACGCCCCAAATTCCACCAAAATGACTTAAAATTCCTCCAAATACCTCAAAATTTACCAAATTTACTTTAAATTTCCCCAAATTCTCCTAAAATGCCCCAAAATGCCTTGAAATCACCCAAAATGTGCCCAAATTCTTCCTAAAAGCTCCAAATTATCTCAAAATGTCTTTAAATCCTCCCAAATTCTTCCCAAATTCACCAAATTCCACCAAAACGACTTAAAATTCCTCCAAATGCCCCAAAATTTACCAAAAATGACATTAATTTTCCCCAAATTCTCCTGAAATGCCCCAAAATTCCACCAAAATGCCTTAAAATCACCCAAAATGTCCCCAAATCACCCAAATTCTCCTTAAATCCCTCCAAAATTCACCAGAATCCCCCAAAATGTCCCCAAATCCCCCAAATTCTTCTTAAATGCTCCAGATTTTCTCAAAATGTCTTAAAATCCCCCCAAATTCTTCCCAAATTTAATCAAAATGACCCCAAATTCCACCAAAATGACTTAAAATTCCTCCAAATACCCCAAATTTTACCGAAATGTCTTTAAATTCCCCCAAATTCTCCATAAATGCCCCCAAATTCCACAAAATGCCCCCAAAATCCACCAAAATGTCCCCAAATCCTCCACATTCTTCTCAAATTTTACCAAAATTCCTTAAAATCCCCCAAAATGTTCCCAAATTCCCCTCAAACGCCCCAAATTCCACCAAAATGACTTAAAATTCCTCCAAATACCCCAAATTTTACCGAAATGTCTTTAAATTCCCCCAAATTCTCCATAAATGCCCCCAAATTCCACAAAATGCCCCCAAAATCCACCAAAATGTCCCCAAATCCTCCACATTCTTCTCAAATTTTACCAAAATTCCTTAAAATCCCCCAAAATGTTCCCAAATTCCCCTCAAACGCCCCAAATTCCACCAAAATGACTTAAAATTCCTCCAAATACCCCAAATTTTACCAAAATGTCTTTAAATCCCCCAAATTCTCCTTAAATTCCTCCAAAATTCACCAAAATGCCTTAAAATCCCCAAAATTCCCCCAAATTCCTCTCAAATGCCCCAAATTCCTCTCAAATCTTTTTAAATCCACCCAAAACGTCTCCAAATTCTTCACAAATGCTCCAAATTTTGCCAAAATCCCTTAAAATCCCCCGAAATTCCCCCAAATTCTTCCCAAAT
>NW_010310026.1:51412-87623 GCF_000700745.2 Antrostomus carolinensis | reverse complement strand
CCTGCCGGGGGGTGCTGCGGGCCTGGTCGGTGTCTGGGCCCGCTCCTGTCCGATCGACCCCGATCTCCTCCGGGCAGGGCTCCGAGCTGGCTGTCACCGCCGGCTGCCGGGCGTTAATGCCTCAGGAAGGACGAGCGGCTTGAGATGTGTCTGTTCTGCTTTCCTGCGTGTGCTTAATGCTTGGGGTTTAGCTCTGGGTTGTGGAGAGAGGGTGATTATCGCATTTTCAGTTCACTAATTAGCGTATTTGTTTCAGCAATTAGTAATTGTCAGTACTTCCATTCAGGGGTGTACTTTGTCTTTTCACTTTTTTAAAGCTCCTCTTTCATGTTATCTCCTATTTTCCCTGCGTGAAAATAGCATGTTAAACAGGCACCTTAAGCTTCCTTGTTAATTTAACCGTGTTTTTAATATCCTTTCCTTCTAAAGCCTTAATGGTGTTCCAGACACATACACGAGCAGCTTAAAATCTGGTGCTCAGTTTCAGATGAAGGAGTGGATTTTTTCTAGAAATGTGTTTATTCTGAGATTAAAGCCCTAAACAGTAGAAACATATTTAAAAATCAGATATTTAAAATTTTACTCCATTGATACATAGTGAGTCTAAAATCAAAGACTTGTTTTCAATGCTGTTGTGTCTTAGATAAAATAAGTATTAATATAGCTGGAAATCAGTGCAGTACATCTCCGTAGGTTTAATAAAACGTTTGCCAAGTGTGGCTTTGAAACGTTTTTTTTAGATTGACTGTGTTTTTTTGGGTGGGAGGGATAAAAGCATTAGAATGCTATTCCTACTTACCTAAGGTATATATTTAGCTGATATATTTACTACTTCCATTTGT
This sequence comes from Antrostomus carolinensis, assembly GCF_000700745.2. Lineage (NCBI taxonomy): Eukaryota > Metazoa > Chordata > Aves > Caprimulgiformes > Caprimulgidae > Antrostomus > Antrostomus carolinensis. The sequence continues at coordinate 86,781 of NW_010310026.1, read as the reverse complement.
GCAATCCTCGTAGCTTTTATTTATTGTGGATATAAATTGGTTTAAATTTTTTTTAAGAAGTAATTTTTGAGTGCTAGTCTGGCCAGTACCTTTGCACGACTGACCGTTACATGGCAATTTCCTGAAGACTTTGAAGCTAGCCAAGGAGAAAATCTGATGGGATTTCATTAATATGATGGTTTGTATACTCTCCATGTCTCTTAAAATTTGATGGGGTGAAGATTCATGGTTTGGAACTGGAGTGGATTTCAGTGCCACATTCCATGTCTGTTCCAGTAAGACTGCTGTCCGGTTAAATGTTCTATTTCTGTGGTCCGTTGCACTCACTGTTTGTCCAGCCAGGGGTCATAGGGATCTGACTGTATAGAACAGTTTGTATTTTGAATCATAGTTTAAAGCAGGAAAGAACAAGCTCTTGAGTTGGAATTTTAATTTATGTAGAATGTAGTAAGAACTGATCTCAGGAATTGTTTGACAGCTGCCAACCAACATTAGGAAGCTCCGTGCACTCATAAATTTATTGTGTCTCTAAGAGCAAGTAGTAAGTGTTTTGTGCTTTGCAGTTTGGCAATAGAAGATACATTCTCTGGCTCAGGTGATGGTGAAGTAATCAATATATTTACTGTAGATAGAGCGTTCTCAATGAGGAAGTGGACTAATGTCACTTGTGGTTGTCAGATGACAATCTGTGAATGACAAGGTTCCACCTTACCTAGGGAGGGGTATACAGGAGGTTGGCACACAGTCACTGTTGAAGACAGACTGTTTTGCATCTGGGAAGAATGCTGCCCTTGTATGTCAAAGCTGCTCATAGGAAACTTCTAAATTTGTATGACATGCTTCTTTTTCTGCCAGCCTGGGCGTGTGTTCCAGTGTTGCTTTAGAAAAAGGCAAAGTAGAAAGTGATGTATTCTGTTGCAAATCTCTCTGTGTGTGTATATACATATGTGTAATTTTTGTTTTGCCAGAACTTTGTCAACAGTTAGTGTAAATCTCCAAAACCTAGTTGAAATTGGAGAATAGTAGGTGTTTTGTGAACAGGCCTTTGGTAGAGGCCTTTGAAAACTCTTCAGAGCATTGCTACATGTTCATCGTGATCTGACAGGGTGAGGTGAGTTGCCTGCTCTGTCTGCTACCAGTTATTTTGGAAAGCAGAGAGCTGGCAGCGTGGCATGCAGTATGCTTCTCTCTAATCCACAATGGTTATGAAAGGTGAAAAGAAGAAGAATTTTATTTTTTTAGAAGTTGAGACTTTTTATTTAGTGTAAATGGCTGTTCTGCTTGTAGCTGAGAGATAATCCACAGGCCTGACTTCATCCTGGTCATTGCTTATAAATGATTTTAGTGTTCTTTACAGGATGGTTTATATACATGGGGAGGTGAAATTAAGAGAAATTGATAAATGCAGGTGATGCTTGCCTCAAACTGACACCGTCTGAAAACACAACTAAATAAAAGATGGTCAAATTAGTTGTGTCAATGGCTGCTTTTATGTTTAATTAATTAGAACCGCAGCTTCCTAGGGAGTGTTCTCTGCAGATTCCCCTGTGCTCCCCTGATACTCGATGTTACAGTTATGTTGGCTGCGGATCAAGACATTTGTTATTGACTGCTCGTAGCTGCAGAGATGCTTGGTCTCTCTCTTTGGCTGGGGACTGGGTGGCAGAGAAGCAATGGTAGCTCTGTGGTTTCTTCCCCACAGCCTGGGGATTATTTGATTGCCAGAGCAGATGACAACACTCTTGTGACTTCTGCAGATTGCACTGTCTGTTTGCAAAGTGCTCTTCCCTCAGCAGGCGGTGATATCAGCTCAGACCATCCCAGGTTTAGCTGAGTTTAGCACAAGACCCATAATAATGTCCAACCACTTTTCTCCCCACTTGTTACTAGGTCACTGCAAAGCAGAAAACTGTGATTGACCAGGATCTGGGTTATGTATTTCTCAAGGTGAAAGGGCAGTTGTGGCCTTGCACCTTTTTAAGCCCTCTCCTGCACTTATGCAGAACGAAGACTTATTTTTCTGCACCAGAGACCTATTTCTCGTGCCAGTCTAGAGTAGGATTTTTAGGAAGAACTGGAGTAAGTCTTGCTCATCAAGTGACTTGGAGTGATGAGTTGTGGCCACCTTGCAAGTTAAATGGGAAACCTCGTGAGGGCAATGCTGAAGGAGCAGGCGAGAATGGATTGCTTCACCAATAGGTTTGGTCTCTTTGGAAATGTCCTTAAGCTCTACTTTTCAATTAGATTTTGGAATTCTAAAAACTAAAGCATAAAGTCCTATGCTTGTTAACTGTTTTCATGGTGAAACAAAATGAACCAAGGCTGCTCTTGCATTTGATTATTATAAGGGAATTTGGAAGGGCTTTTAGTGCCCTGGAAGCAGGGATCTTTGCCCTGGGAAGGCCCTGACTTCAGTCATACTTTGGTCTCTTATTTCAGCTTTAAAATTTTTCTTACTTTAACTGTGTACACTGAGTGGATTCTGTGGTCCATTTTAAATGTTCTTGAAGACTTGGTATCTTTAGTTTCATTTTATGATGTGTTTCATCATCAAGGATGTGTAAGCTTTGTAATGCTTTTAGCTTTATGGTGGCCAGCAGAGTTTTGGAAATAGCTGCTAATGTTGCTGAACATTTTGACTACACACACTAACTGGTTTAAATCTCTCACCATATCTCTAGTGATCTTTTTGTTTTTGCAGATGATTCTGCAGACGTTGGTGAAGAGGACAGCTTCTTGGGTCAGACTTCTGCCAGCCCCAATCCACCGCAGACCTTCAACTATTTCTCTCAAGTTCCTAGTAGCGGTGATCCGTTTGGAAATATTGGGCAGTCACCCTTAACAACTGTTGCCCCATCTGTTGGAGCACCAGCCTTCTCCAGGCCTCCAACTTCTCTTCCACTCGGGTCACAGAATGGGCAAAATGCCTTTTCACCACAGATTCCCAAGTCACAGCCCTCTTACAGTGCACCACCTACTTCACAGGTGGGAATCACAGCTTATCAGACTCCTCAGCAGAGCTGTCCCCCGCCTGCAAATCCCCAAGGAACATCTCAGCAGGGGTATAACCCTTACCGGCACACCAGCCTGAGCAGCAGAGCTAACCCGTACCTTACTCCACCTCAGCTGCAACAGGGTCACACACCTGCTCACCCACCGGCCTCCGTACCACCCGTCCAGATGTATCAGACACCTCCAGGGTCACTGACACAGGTATAGAAATCATTCCTGATGTCCTGGTACCAGAACAAAACAATTGCCACTTTCCTCTTTGAATTATAGATTTTATCTTCTGAAGATTTTTCTTTTCCTCCAGAAAAAGTCTGGAACCATTTCTGATAGCAAAATCTTTTCACTAGAACTAGCCTGGAAGCGTTGCTTTAGGAAAACTTCCTGATCTTTGAAGTCAGTGTACCCTGAGGCTGTAGCTGTTTTTTTGTCAGACACAAAGCCAGGTTGTGAAGTTCTGTTGCTCTTTTCTGTCTGTTACCGAGTTTGTTGCCATTTCAGCTGTGCTGCTGCATTGTTTGTGCTTTGGCTGTAAATCAGGTCATTCAGCCATTTGCTAAAAGTCTGTTTTCAAGCTGGTTTTGCTGGTGAAGCTGTCATTTTTTGAAATTATGATCCAAATCACACAGATTGTCAGCAAACCTTTTGAAGCACGTTAAGAATTTTATGTGATGTCTCACTTTAATCTCCATTCTTTTTTACTTTCACAAGGGCATTATTAAAATAACGTAAATGGGTTAGTAATAACCTGACAAATTTTCCTTGAAAACAGCAAAAATTGGGTTGTTTGTTGTTTTTTTTTTTTTTTCCTGAGCTATTGCTATGTAGCTGCTATTGTGGATAAAGAGTAGAAAGATTATATAATGACAGAAAACATAGCAAAGGCAGTAAAACCTGAACAAACTGGAGTTTTAGATTAAAGAATGCCAGAACTTCTGGTTGTTTGATTCTGTATATTGTACAACATATTTGTGTTGTTTGTTTGGGTTTTTTTTAATGTATCAACTAAAACAATTGTTACAGTTGACATCACATGTTTTTGGTTGTACTAACTGGGATGTTTGTATAATTTGTATGAAATCAGCTCTGTGTGGGCTCTAGTCCCTTTCAAAATCAGTTACCGTTCTTGTATCACTGAGGCTGTGTTTGAGTTTGAAATCTGCCCCTCCTGGTCACTTTGCAGGAAGGGAGCTATTACTGAGGTGGGCCCTTGTTAAAATTGACAATGCAAAAATGTAATTACCTATAAATGAATAATGAGAAGAATATGTTTCTGTTTTCATGTCAAATTTGGTGACTGTAAGAAATAAGCTCAGCGTGAGTTTTGAAAATTTAAGGGAATACTTTAAATCTTGCTGGTTTTACGTAATCAAGGTGCTAGACCATAACAGTCTTTAACAGTATTTGTAGGAATTAAATTCACAGTGTAACTTTTCAGAAGCATCATACAGTGGACAACTTATCTATAATGGTTTTTAAATGAAAGATTATGTTCTTGGGGAGGAAAACAGGTTAGAAATAAAGCCTCAGAGTGTTCTCTAGAGCAAAGTATAAATCAGTGCTGTAAAAACTACACGAAATGGAGGTCATGAGCCCGTTTTGCATTTTCAGTTTCCACAGTCTCAGTCACAGCTCCAAGCTCCCAGACCTGCAGGCCCACTGGTCCAGGCACCTCCTGTTTTGCTGCAGAACCAATATGAGCCAGTTCAGCCCCACTGGTTCTACTGTAAGGAGGTGGAGGACAAGCAAATATGGATGCCATTCAGCATTCTGGATTCTGCAAAACTAGAGGAAGTCTATAATTCTGGTAAGTTATGAAAATCTTAATTGTATTTTATTCAGAGGTGAACAGAAGGACTTAGAATTAAGAGATTAGAGTCATGCCACTGGTGTATGAAAGTGACATGGCAGTAATAAGGAATGTTAATGCATATCTCAAAAATGTATTTTGTGCCATTAATTTATTCACTTGCATTTTCTGCTGGTTGATCCTGTAAGTGTACAGATGTACCTGCCTAGGGGATGTTGCATTTTCACATAGAGCTCTTCATTAGCTCTGGCTTGGTTTGCCTTTTTGTAAAACTCTGTCAGTTCTGGAAGAAGTATTCATATCTGGGAGTTGTTCAAAGGTTGTTTTTTGTTGTGTACAGAGCATTTAAAACCATTTTTGGAGCAACACAATGGTTGCCTGATATTATGAAGCTTCTCTCCCATTGTATAACTATTTGTCTTAATGGCTTAATATTCATCACAGAAGATTGGGGCTGGGGTGAGAGAGGAATAAGATGGTTATGTGTTAGTATTGTAACTGAGTGTGACTATTGTGTCATAGTCCAGCCTGATCCTGAGAGTGTGGTTCTGAGCACTGACGGGGGACGCTATGATGTGTACCTGTATGACAGAATGAGGAAAGCTGTGTACTGGGAAGAAGAGCCTTCTGAAGTGAGACGATGCATGTGGTTTTATAAGGGAGACAAGGATAGCCGGTTTGTTCCTTACACTGAGGATTTTAGTGATAAGCTAGAGGTTAGTATTACCTTTACGTAAACTTCACGAAGAACTTGATAGTTCTTTGTATTTATGACCTTAGAAATATCTCTCTGTGTTTCAAGAAATATCTCTTTGTGTTTCATTAAAATGATTTCTAGAATGCACTTTCTGGAACATAAGCAAAATCCTGGAAAGAAGAGTGGCTGGAAGGCCACATTGCTCGTGCTCACTGCACTGCTGTGACCAAAAATCATCTTGTGTAGTACTTCAAATGACACTTTTGTGTAAATAAAGTTCTGTAAATCATATCCTTAACGTTACAGATGATGCACAAGGCCAAAAATAGTTTGTCTGAGAAGGCATGCTGATTTCATGTAACTTGTTTACTGTTTCAGGCAGAATATAAAAGGGCCGTAACTACAAACCAATGGCATCGGAGACTTGAATTCCCAAATGGAGAGACAATTGTTATGCATAATCCCAAGGTAACAGATTCTGGTGATTGATTCTCACATAATTCATTAGGGGCGAATAAGCAGAGGGATGGAAGCACCTGCAGTGTCCTCAGCACAGGAAAGACGTGGACCTGTTGGAGCAGGTCCAGTGGAGGCCCCAAAAATGATCCAAGGGCTGGAGCATCTCTGCTGTGAGGACAGGCTGAGAGAGTTGGGGCTGTTCAGCCTGGAGAGGAGAAGGCTCCAGGGAGACCTTATTGTGGCTTTTCAGTACTTAAAAAGGGCCTATAAGAAAGATGGGGACAAACTTTTTGGCAGGGCCTGTAACGGTAGGACAAGGAGTGATGGTTTTAAACTAAAAGAGGGGAGTTTTAGACTAGATGTAAGGAAGAAATTTTTTACAATGAGGATGGTGAGACACTGGCCCAGGTTGCCCAGAGAGGTGGTAGGAGTCCCATCCCTGGAAACAGGTGAGGTTGGACGGTGCTCTGAGCAACCTGATCTGGTTGAAGATGTCCCTGTTCACTGCAGGGGGTTGGACTAGATGACCTTTAAAGGTCCCTTCCAACCCAAACCATTCTGTGATTCTATGTGGAGAAGAGCATTAATCTAACTATAAGGTAATTAGTTTGCCTATCTAAGCCATGAGAAATCTTCCATTGCAACTGTTGTTAGGCCACGAGAAAGTAGAATAACTTTTAAGGCTTTTTTGCTAGAAATACTCTGCTAAGAGTCTCTTGGGATTAAAACATGGACTTCAGCCTTACTGATCAATGCTGTTAACTGTTCACTTATCATAGATGCAATAATTAATAAATAAGTAAAATAATGCAAGGGCCAGAAAGGCTCACAGTTCCTCCTACTCTGAGCACTTATTAATGCTGGTTAAGGAGTTCTGTCCAATAAAAACCTAGAGAAGGAGTGCTTAAACCACTTGGTGTCATGAGTTCAGACTATACTGCATCAGTCTTAAGTCTTATAAACAGCCATATGACTGCATTCCTCACTTTCTAGGGTTTCTGGGTTACTTTGTGGTTGTCCTTCCCTGAAGACTGTGCTTCTTTTCCCTTTTTTCCCTTTCCACTGCCCCCCGCCTCCCTCTTGTGAAAGTGTGTAAATAAAGGTAGTGTTCATTTTCATCACATAAACAGTAAACTGCTAAGGAAGAGTGGATACTGGAGTCTAGGAAAGAGGAGTTTGAATAATGCTTGTTTGAGGAGTTAAAATTATTAAGAATCACTGAGCAGACCAGCTTCTTCAGCTAGTGGTTAGTTTCATTTAACTCATCTGGTTGCTTTTCACAGTAATGAGAACTGTCTGTGTTATTTTGCAGTCTAGTTGTAGTGAAGCTGTTGCTGCCACAGGGAGTAAGTAGCCCTGGAGTTTTCTAAGGCTTTTTTTTGCATATGTGCTAACTGGAGAAAACAGTTGAGTCTCAGATGGAAGTAAAGCAATCAACCAAAAAGTGTGTTCAACCCTGCAGTGCTTTCAGACTAACAGTATGAATCCAAAGTGGTTTTGTGTTTATAATTGGACAAGGTATCTCTTTCAGGTCATAGTTCAATTCCAACCTTCTGCCACACCAGATGAATGGGGGACCACTCAAGATGGTCAGGCAAGACCAAGGGTAGTAAAACGTGGGATTGAGGATGACCATGATGATATTCCTGATGGTACGTGGTGACTGTATGTGGGTCTGCAGCTTGAACAGTCAGTTTGGTTCTGTGCACAAGTTGGACCCTAGTGGGTGGAGCAGCAAGGCACTGCTTGTGCCCAGAGTCTAAAGGTTGAAGTTGTTCCTTAGTCTAAGCCACTTCAAAGAGGTTATCTGGTTTTGGGTTGGTTTTTTTTTTAATCAAAGGAGTCCTGCGGGCTGTGTTATATCCTGAATCTTATCCTGAATCTTATTTTATGTAATAAGATATACTTGTTTTATAAAGCCTCAGGTTGCTTGACTCTCAGCTTCACCACTGGTGTACATATTGATTGATATTTTTGTTTTCTTTTTCTACAGGAGAAATGTCCCAAATTGACCATCTGGTATTTATGGTTCATGGCATCGGTCCTGTGTGCGACTTGAGATTTAGAAGCATAGTTGAATGTGGTAAGTTTTTACTTGTTTAATGAGAAGTTATATTCTTAATTGTTCAAATGTTGGTTTCTATATGTCATTCTCAGATAAGCATGTCTTTAAAAAAAAAAAAAAAAAGACTAATGTTAAGAAATTCAATTTCTGCCAGGGATTTTCCTGATTGTTTTCTAAAGGCAAATCTGTGTTTTGTCAGACTTACAGCTTTAACTGTTATAATCAGTCCTCAATATTAGACTTGCAGAGTGGTTTGGCTTTTGGGGTGTGTGGGGTGTGGCTTTTTTTATGTTATGGGTGTATGTGTTTGCTTTGTGTGTGAGGTGGTGTTTGTGTGGGGTGGTTTTTTGTTTGCATTTTATTTTATTTTATTTTATTTATTTATTTATTTAAAATATACTCCAGCACAACTGAATAAATTAAGAAAGCCATGTCTGGTCATGGAGTGAAAATACATTCGTTGTGAGATAAATAGAAGCTTCCTAGAAGATCCACTTTTAAAAAGAAATGTGTTTTCTTATAGTTAGAGAAGTAATATTTGAAATTTTTTTTTCATTTTGCAATTTCCTTCGTTTGTATTTTGATTATGTCTGAAATTGGAGAGGAGAAAAAAAAATTGTAATGGTGTTTTACTTGAGTGCTGCTACTATCAGATTTTCATTACTCTTATTCTCTCCAGTTGATGATTTTAGGACTGTTTCTCTGAAGCTGTTGCAGACTCACTTTAAGAAATCTCTAGAGGAACGTAAAGTGAGCAGGGTGGAATTCCTCCCCGTTCACTGGCATAGTTCTCTGCATGGAGATGCAACAGGTGTAGACAGGTGAGTGCTGTGAACTTCATACAAGCTGCATCTTAACAGTAAAGTGGATAAAAAAGAGAAGTTAATGTGCTCTTTAGGCCAGATGAGTAAATGTATGACTGTTAAGAACGAGAATCACTGATTTTTTTTTTAATTAACATTTTGATGAGGTGTATAGGGAAAGCTGGAGAGGCATGTGGAGTATTTTCTCTTGTTCCTTTTCATGACCCTGAGTGACAGGACACATGTACACACACACATTTTCAGTACTGCATTTTCATGGAAGTGGCTGATGCATTGATACAGGATGATGAGTGAGTGCATAGAGATAGTGACCGTGAGTATGAGTGGTGAGCAGGGGATGTATTATCTGTACATATTATTATGTACAATTTAGAGTGGAGAGTTTTCTCTCCTGTAGCTTCCTGCAGTCTCATTGAGTCTGACCCTAGGAGACGTCAGTGTCTTCTCTCCAAGGAAGGCACTGAGCCCTCTGTCCAGTCCTAGAGTAGTACCTGAGTTATGGTTAGACAGTTGAGATAAGATTTATCTATCTATTTATTTATTTTTAAACAAAGTATCTGTATTTGGGTAGGAGTGTTAACAGCATTTAAAAATCTATTTTAAAATCACTTCCTCGTGCCTGTCCCCTTGCTGTCACTTGATGTTTCAGGCTGTTTTTTCTTGCTCAAAGATGGGGAAGTAGAAATTGCAAGGGGAGCAACCTGTACCGCTTAGAGTGCACGCTGGTGTTCTTCAGACTGTTCTAGCTCAGCCAAGTCGTACTGCTTTCCTAGAGTGTTAGTCTTTTATTCTCATCTGAACACTGCATTGTCACGAGGAATGAAGATCCTCATTCTGCTAATCAAACCAGGCAATGCTAACTAACTGAGGCAGTCTCGGTTCTCTAGCAATTCCATTACAGCTGTCTTAACTCCAGGCAGGCAGATGGTAATGCCAAGCTTTTTCTCCAAAAGGAGAGTATTATGTTGCCTGTTACTTCAATTTGAAGTTTTCAAAGCCAGGTTGGATGAGGCTTTGAGCAACCTGGTCTAGTGGAAGGTGTCCCTGCTGATGGCAGGGGGGTTGGAACTGGATGATCTTTAAGGTCGCTTCCAACCCAAACCATTCTATGATTCTATGATAATATCACCTTCAGTTTTTGTATGCTAGTTCTTTTTCTCTTGCACTTCTAGCAGTCTGCTCACAAAACTTCCCTGTATGAGAGCAGTGTTGGAACAGAGAAGAGATTGTTTCAGGCATCCCTTCAGCTTGGAGAGAAACAAGGGAGCTATATCTTTCTCAAATATGTACAGTCAGCAGATACCACTAATGTATGAATATACAACGAGGCCAGGGGCTTTACATTGTTTTTAACGTCTTTAGAGACCATATCTGCAACATTTACACGGCAGTTCTGCTACCTGTCGTTTCAAAAGTTAACAAAGCTCTTATCTGCATTTCTTTAAAGTCATTAATGCTTCTAATGGTTTTGTGTTACTATAGGAACATTAAAAAAATTACTTTGCCAAGCATCGGACGCCTGCGCCACTTCACCAACGAAACGCTCCTTGACATTCTGTTTTACAACAGCCCCACCTACTGTCAGACGATTGTGGACAAAGTGGGGATGGAAATGAATCGTTTGTACGCGCTTTTCATGAGTCGCAACCCAGACTTCAAAGGAGGAGTCTCTGTGGCTGGGCACAGTTTGGGTAATTACCTAAGGAATTGATTTGGGATAAAACCAGTGTTCCTATGCTAAGGGAAATGGCACTTTTATTAAGCCTAAGGCTAAAATTAGCTCATAGGTCCTGGCTGTCTTTTAGAATACTGCTGACTAAAAGTTAAACACCTCTCCGTAGCTAAGTTTATAAAGCTTTGAGAAAAGATTAGTATTTCATGGGTGTGTGCATTGCACTGACTCCCTTTAGTTTCCTTCATGAAGACCTAGTGTCTATTTCGTATTTAAAAGTTGACAGGTTATCTGGTGTATCATTAGCTGGGTAACTTCTGTGTCTCAGAACCCCGATTAGTAAAACCAAGATAATTTTTTTGAACGTAAAATAAGTGTTATAAAGACATATGACATACTGATTTGGGCTGGTATTTTTCCTCTAGTTTGGCAAGCAGTCTAAGATGGTTAAGGAATTATAGTTTAATCATGGCAACTACACAAAGCTATTTCACATGAATGGGGGAAAAAAACATTCTGCTTTTTGCTGAGGATGATTGTGTTCAAGGTTAATAGGTGGATATTTTAGTTTTAATTCAGACTTTTTTTTGATCAATCTATATGTTGCTATTACCATTGCATATAAATCTTGCTTAGGATTTAGGGACAGGAAAACCTGACATTTTTCTCAAGGCAACTTTAATTCCTGTTTCCAGGTTCCTTAATTCTGTTTGACATATTGTCTAACCAGAAGGACTTGGCTTCATCAGTAACTACTGGACCGTTCTCTGGTGTTAATGGAACTGTGAAGGATGTGGCTGTTCATGATAAGCAGGTAATTTGCATGCTGGTCTTTCCAGACAAATAGATCTGATATTTTTCAGCAACTTTTTCTGAAGTTTTCAGAATTTATTAGCTGAAACACAGTTGTGGGGGTTTTGAATAGTACATTTTAACATGTTAATGGAAATGTGCACTTTTGTAAATGTTGTCATTTCTCAGAACAAACTATTTGCATCCCTCTCAAGGTCCAGGTAGTCCAGTAATGGGATTTGATCATGAACATCAGCTCTGACCCTTGTGGACATGTAACTTGATCTTAACAGTATCTGAATGGTGGGGGAGATGCATAACAGGGAAGGAATCTCTGTGTTCAGGCCAGGAACAGTGACCAGCTGTTTGACAATTAAAAGGAAATATTTTGAGTGTCAGAAAGCTCAAGAAACCTTTGGCATCTGTTAGTAATTTTTAAATATATATTTTGCTGATCTATTAGTGGAAGATCTGTATCCTGCTTTACTAAAAATGAGCATAAATTTACAAAGCTTACATAATAATGTTTTTAAGAGAAAGTTGTTAAACTGGTATTTACTTGCTGCATATTGGCTTTTCACTGTTAGATGATGTGATTCTGCTTCTGTGCTGTTTTTTTTAAGATCACTGAAGATACCAGTTCCTTGGGCTCCTCAATTACTACTTCTGGTGATGACCTTTGTGAGCCTGAAGTAGATGATGATGTTCCTACTTTGCAGAAGACTCTCAAAATGCTTAGTTTGTCAGAGTATGCAAGCACATTTGAAAAAGAGCGAATTGACATGGAGTCTCTGGTACAATAATGTTCATTTGACTTGCAGGGATTGGGAGGGTGTGGAGGTTTGTGTTTGGTTTTTTTGTGGGCTTTTTTTTTTTTAAGTTTAGTGTACCATGAGGCATGAAAACATTGCAAAGGGGTGAGATAATTAGTCTGACATGAAGACTAAATGTTATGTAACTTTTTTTTTCCCCTTTTTTTCCCCCTCCCAGTTATTTTTAAGGTACTTTGTATCATGTCTTTTATTTTTTTTGTCATTTCTGTAGCTTTATAAAAAGTCTTATCTAATTCATAAGTCATTGCAAATAAGAAATGATATATGTTACTAGGAAAGTTATAAAGTATGCTTTGATGTGTGGGGTTTTTTTTTTTTTAGCTGATGTGTACAGTTGATGACCTGAAGGAAATGGGGATACCTCTTGGACCAAGAAAGAAAATAGCTAATTTTGTAAAAGACAGAGCAGCCAAGCAGGTAAGTACATTTTTCAGGAATTAAATAAGGATAATAAGTTGTTAAGCAAATGTAACTGACTTCCTTGCTGTAGAGTAACTTCTGTTCTTTAACAAACCTGGTAACATGGATATATTCAAGGAGTTTTGACATCTATGAAGTAAACTTTTTTTTCCTGGTTTTGAAACTTGTCTCAAAAGGAACAAAAGAAAGCAGCAGCAGAAAAGAAAGCAGTGCTGGCTGCCACGCTCCAGACTCAAGAAGATGCCCAGAAGGCAAAAGCGACAGTTACTGTCTCTCCTTCAGAGTCTGGTCAGCTGCACTCCAAGAGGAAGCTTCCAGTTGGTGCGTCCGTTTCTTCTGTGAACATTGACTATGAGTATTTTGAAGTTGGAACTGGCCAGGTGAGGCTTCCCAGATTTAAATGATTCATTTGGAGCAATGCTGTCCTTTTACCTGGTTTTGGTTTGTTGTTTTCTTTTTTTAAATGTTGATGATTGTGCTACTTCCCTTGATGGTTGTGCAAAAGTTACATTTATGTAGAACTTTACCCTTTGTTGATAGGGTGGGCTGGGAGAGTGGGTTTGATCACTGAAATGCAAAACTTAATATAAGAAGGATGCCATTACAATTCACTTTTCCTTTCAGCAGTGAGCTAGCTGTCAACATGCTTCTGTTCCAGAAGCAGAACTGTGTGAACAACATAATATTGAATGATCCAGTGGCTTTATATGTAACATGGTAGTCTAAATTGATCCATTTGTACTGTTTCATGTAAGTTTTGCCTCAAACAACTTAAAAAGCAAACTTCAAAATCTTCCCGTTTTAAATATATTTTAATTTTTTTTTATACTCTTGAATTTTTTTTTTTTTTTTCAAGAAAAGCATTTTAATCATAGAACCATAGAAGGGTTTGGGTTGGAAGGGACCTTAAAGATCATCCAGTTCCAACCCCCCTGCCATGAGCAGGGACACCTTCCACTAGACCAGGTTGCCCAAAGCCTCATCCAGCCTGGCCTTGAACACTTCCAGGGAGGAGCAGCCACAGCTTCTCTGGCCAACCTGGGACACTGTCTCACCACCCTCACAGTGAAGGACTTCTTCCTAATATCTAATCTAAACCACTGTTCTTCCAGCTTAAACCCATTTCCCCTTGTTTTGTCATAACATTTTAATGTTATAGTATTAAAAAGTATCAGTACTACAGTATTAGTATGGAAGAGGGCAACGCAGCTGAGGCTTCCTACAAGTGCTGTGAGCATGTGGTTGATTTAATACAGAACTTGTTTTCCCTTCCTAGCTAAGCATTATATTAACTCGCTGGCAGTTTTGAGAGATAATGTATCTGATTTCTGTCTGGCAGGTTTCTGTGGTTTACAGTGCATTGGACTTTGAACCAGATATTTTCTTTGCGCTCGGTTCTCCTATTGGTGTGTTCCTTACTGTGAGAGGTGTGGAGAAGATTGATGAAAACTACAGACTTCCTACCTGCAAGGGATTTTTCAATATCTATCATCCAGTGAGTAAGAAGTACTTTAGAGGTTTGATTTTAGTTAATGCAGATGACAACAATGCAGAATACTACGTTTTAACCTCTTGAGCATTACACCTCCTCTTCCCATGTGTATATTTCCCACAACACCCTTTTTAAAAAAATGACCCAACTGAAATATATATTCCAAATATTTGTGGTCATTACTACAGTAGAGCTGGCTATAGGTTCCTTACCTAGCATTCTAGGTATGGATTGGCTTGATAATATTTGCCCTGTTCATTTACAGAGCTCAAATAACTTTTTTTTTTGGTTTGTTTTTTTCTCATTAATTTCAAGCCACTCTTGTGGATTTTTATAAAGTGTTTATATTTGAGCTGTTTACAGGACTTTTCTAAGTTTCCAGTTTAGATTCTGGCAAATTTAGAAATCTTAGAGGCTTTGCAGCACATGCAGTACACTTGTCCTCTTCTGTCCCATCTTGTTTAACAATTAAACAGTGACATGTTGGTAGACATCATCAAAATGCAAGAAAACTTTGCTGCTCTTTCACTGTTGTTTCCTCTCTTAGAATCTCTGCCTATAGGAGAACAAGATCTAACTAATTAATGAACCTGCTTAATCTTATGATTAAACTAAATGGTCATGAACTGAGTTTCTGTAAACTGAAATAGAACAGAATTAAAAATGGTTCTCTATTAATCATAAATAGAGATTTTTTTTTTTCACTGAAATGTGATAATTAGAATAATTTCTAAAATAACTAAATGTCAATGTGTTGTTTATTAACAGCTTGATCCAGTAGCTTACAGGTTAGAACCAATGATCACTGAAGACATGGATTTAAAACCAGTTCTTATTCCACATCATAAAGGCAGAAAAAGACTTCATCTGGGTAAAAAAACTTATTTCATATATAAATCTCATTCCTAATTTACTCATTTGATGCATTAGGATGTTGTAAAATTTCGAGATACTAATGAATGTTTCTGGATATCTGATTCAGTATTTTTCCTAAAAGTCAGAGGAAATTCTTCCTGGCCTCATAAGTTGGGCATTCACAATTGCATTCAGATGTAATCATCATAATTCTGCCAGATTTGAGCTTCTTACTTAACAAAGTTCTATTCTAAAATTGCTGTACATCACTTGTTCACCTTAATTTCTAAGATGAAGTGAAACAGAAACTAAATTAATTGGTTTCTTTTACCTTGTCCCTAAAGACCACCATGAAATGTTTAAGCAGTGTCTGTTCAATATTGGAAACTTCAAGGAGAAAGTGGGTCCACAGCCATTGGTGGCTGGGGACTGGGTTTTGTTGCTCATGAGTACACATCAGATCAAGGTGCTATACTTAATTTTTGCATACCTAATAAGGACAGTCAGTTTTGCTGTACAGTTGACAATATTACTGTTGTACACGTTCACAGAGCTCTCCCGAAAGCCTGTCTTCAGGCACTGGGATGGAGAAATTCTGCAGCATCTATAATTTAGAATGAGTCCACTTGATGAGTCCACTTTCCTAGACTAGGCAAGGTATTTGTTAAGGAATATTTTAGGTTACAACTCTCAAAAAATGTGTATAGTAAAGGAGAAAAAGATGGTCTGTTGCTCTTTATTGTTTTTTCTTTGGTGTAGTTGAATATTCCATGGAATAGTTGTGAGCCCTGATCTAACAGACCCATGTGGTTCTAACTGGTTATTGTGAGGAGTTCTCCTTCATTCGAAGTTTCCCACCAGTATTGAATGACAACTTGGTTACTGGTGGCACAAATTACTGAGCTGTAGGAGAATTACAGGCTAGAGTTGTCTGGGAGTGCTTCTCCACATTGACTACTACTGCAAGAGACATTGGTAGCTTTTCTGGTCTCTTCTGCTGTGCTGGAGTTTGAAACTGGTCTCTCTATAGTTCTTACACTATTCATGTAGTGTAGAATGTCAGGAGTGATTTTGGGTGGTGGTGCTGTTGAGGGATTGGCTAGTGGAGCTGTTTTTGTGGACCCTTCTGGACTTGGAGGCTGTTGGGCTGTTTCCTGTGCTAGTAGGTGTTAACTTGTTGACCCATACAGTGAAAAATTAATTGTGCATTAACTACATTTAATCTAATCTTTTTAAGTGGGACAGAGACAGAAGAAACACACATTAATGGCATAGCAGGCCTGTACCTCCTAATAATTATAATGTTCATTGGACAGGGTTTAATTGTTCTAGCTTTACTTTATGATTTTAAATATTTCTACTATGGTGACTTTTTTTTTTTCACTTTTTAGAGTTGAAAGACTCTCTCTCTCGTATGGGATCTGATCTGAAACAGGGTTTTATTAGCTCTTTGAAGAGTGCATGGCAGACCCTTAACGAATTTGCACGTGCTCATACATCTTCAACTCAGCTACAAGCAGAACTGGAGAAAGTAGCTAACCAGATTAAAGAGGAAGAAGAAAAGCAAGTGGTAGAAGGTATGTGGACACATCATTGGTTTTCTTATAACTTACTGATCTCAAATTAGTAGAAAGTTGAGTATCCTAGTGATTGCTTGCTGTTGATTTTCCTGACCCATTAATGAAGCCTGTGTGCTTTTGGAGTATTTAACATTAAATGTAAGATCTACTCCTGCATTTTTTTTTTGTCTTTTAGGAAAGGAAAAGTTAACAGCTTTTACTGAAGGATATTTTAGCCTTGAGTGTGTATAACCTTTCAACTTTCTGTTGGAAGGGCAGGTTTCTCAATCAGTAGTGTTTTCTTTCCTCTCAGGGCAAATTAATGCCAATAAACATTGCTGAGGTTTATTCTCTTTGGTAGTGTTCTGCTGATTTTTTGGGATGAGCTAAGAAACATTTAAGCATGTATGCTTAACAGGAAACAAAAATGCTGTTGAGGAAAATAAACTTAAGTCAGATATAAATATTACCCCAAATGATACCAAGGGCGGACTTCCCATTTGTGAGTTATCTGTGAGTGGTGAGTAATACTGGCTTTGTCTGTACTTACAAAGACAAAATGTTCCTCCTAGTGTAAATTGAGGATAGTGATTGGCTCTGTGCAAGGAGGATGTAAAAATACATTTCAGGTTATTTGCTTGTGGAATGACTGGGTCTGTCTATGTATAGACAGTGGGGTTTGTTTTTAGAATTGCTCAGCTACTACTTTATGTGAGCTGTTCTTCAAACAAACTCTGTTTAAACTATTATGAAAGAAATAAGCCTGTAGTTCTAGTAAACTTTCTGAACTGTGCAGTGGCATGCTAGTCAGTTGAGACTGTTGTTATTGTCTTATTGCAAGCATTTAGAGATTATAGCAGGCAAAATGGATGATATTTCTTGATTATAGTCAAGCAGGCTGTGCTTGAAAGTAGTTTAAATCTTAAACTCTTTTAATTTTAGCTGAAAAGATCACTGAAAGTCCAGACCCGCCAAAAGATGAAGATTTTTTAGTGAAGGTTGGAATGCTGAATGGAGGACGTCGTATCGATTATGTTCTACAAGAAAAACCAATAGAAAGCTTCAATGAATACCTTTTTGCTTTACAGAGTCACTTGTGCTACTGGTAAGGGGAAATATTTGTGATTCTATAGATACCACTCTTCTGATATAACTGTAATCTTTAAATGTTGGTAATGACAAGCTTACCATTTATCTTACTCCTGTTGTCTGTTATTTACCTGTGACCCATATGGTGATGACTGGAGTCATGTTTCCTGTCTTGAGCATTTTCTAATGAAAACTCAGGTGATCTCTGTCAAAAATCATGCCCTGGTGTTTCACTTCAAGTACGTTTTGACAAAAATAACTGGGTTTACATACACAGATCTATGTTTCAGGCTGCTACTGATTTGAGAAGGTAAATGTTGCAAAAGGACCTACCAATTATAAAGCTACCAGAACAGGAGTTATTCCAGTGGTTGGTGTGTATGCCTGTGACTTAGGGGACCTGAGTTTTCTAGATCTTTGTAATCTTTGAAATGTTTGGAAAAGACAGCTGTTGATTTGGATATGAGGTCCTCATTACTTAATTCTGAAATGGCCTCTCATTTGGAACAATGCTGCCTTCCCACACAGGCATACTGTAAAGATAAATTGGTTATAACCTGGATGCTCTAGTGCTCCATAATTGAGATGGTTTGAGTGTTAAGGTAAACAATATATATGACTGTCCAGGAATGTCAGTATCAAGGTGTTACACCTAGATGTCACTATTTGCTCATCTCATTTCAAAATAAAATTCTGTGTTAGCAAAAAGTAAACAAATCTATCATCCTGTTTGCAATAAAGACATTGCATTGAACTTTGACACTCAAGACACACACCTTTAGCTACAATCATTTTCAGAATGAGATCTCTATGAGCATTTTGACAACTGTAGTTTTTCACATAAAACTATTCATGAAGGAACTGTATTAGCCTACAATATGTAGTAAAACTTTATTACCTCTTCATATTGGAATGAAATTGCTGGATATTGATGTTCTACTATCAAAGATTAACAAAAAAAAGAAGAACAAAGGTACAGTGGATCTTTCTGTAAGTTTGAATAGGTATGATTTACCACTTGTGTACAGTGGTTGCTCATATACAGAACAATTTATAGAACAAGAAGCAGAGTTTTGTATCATTGTGCAGTCAGAGCTGCAGTATACTATTGCCTTATCTGGATTTGGATTTACTTTTTTTAAGTGCTTACATGTTTCAAACAGAGAAAGCTCTAATTCCATTTATAGGAACAGCAGTAACTATTGCCTTGTTCTATTTGCCCTTATGAGTTACTCTCTTTTTTTATCTTTTTTTTGGTATGTCACTCTATACACTTTATTATTGTCATAAGATTAAGTGCACATGAAAATACACAAGATTGTGGAATGGTAGAGCAAAGGATTTGTAGGCTGTATTTGGAACACCACAGCACACCTTTATATGTAGCAGACAAGCTGGGATGTCAGTTGCTGAGCTGTGCAAAATGCTATTGGTGAGCGAGGACTGACTTTTTTTGTTTGTTTTTCAGTAACCAAAACACTTGTCTTGTGTTCCCAGTTTAGCAGGTGC
The DNA here is from genome assembly GCF_000700745.2 of Antrostomus carolinensis. Lineage (NCBI taxonomy): Eukaryota > Metazoa > Chordata > Aves > Caprimulgiformes > Caprimulgidae > Antrostomus > Antrostomus carolinensis. The sequence continues at coordinate 67,696 of NW_010310026.1, read as the reverse complement.
TGGACAAGTGGTACCCTACACTATTTTTGAAGGTTTTGATTTTTGATAGCTAATGATTTTTAGAAGCAGGCATTTTTCCAGAGGTTCAAATCTGGAATTGAAAGCATTGCCTGAAGGATCATGTTAAAGTCGATATCATTTACATTGTTAAATATCAGTAGCTGCTGGAGAAGGGATAATTGAGGCTGCAGAACTGATGTGTGCCCATGCTGTCGAGCTCTGTGCTCTGGCAGGGCTCCCCGAGCAGTTGGTGACCCAGTGGTGGCAGTGCTGTTCGCAGGTAGAGTTGAAGGAACAGGGGGTTCATTTCCACAAGGCGGCAGTCGATCATTGCCAGGTTTTTAAAAACGTGCTGCTCACAGCTTTTTTTGGTCAGTCAAGTAAGGAAGATAAACATGTTGATTAACAACCCAAATATGAATCATAGAATCGTTTGGTTGGAAAAGACATTTGAGATCATCAAGTCCAACAGTACCTGTCCACCACTAAACCACAAGAGAGTGGTCTCCCTCCCTCCCTCCCTTCCTCCCTCCCTTGAAATGATCTGTACATTGGACAGAACAAAGCTTCCATGTTAATCCTTCTGCTTGCTTGTTTGCTTGCTTGTTTAACAGTGGAGACCATCAAGAAATGTGGTTACAGTCTCTGTGCTCAACTGTGGAAAATACCTGTAGTCCCTTAGCTTGCACGTTTAGCTCTGTTCTGGTGCTCTGTAGATGATGATCCTCATATTTGGAGGATCACAGTTCTGAATGTCTAAATCTCCTTTACTGTCTTCCTGTGTCATTTCTTTTCAAAAGCACGGGAAGCTGCCCCTACCTAACAACCCCTGCAGCTTTGGAACTTCATTAAAATTTGCCTGTTTAACTTAGTTATTTTTCAGAGTGGTTGTTACTCTTTTATATTTGTATTGTTTACATTTGTTTAAATAACACTTTGTAGACAAGTAAGAAAATGTCCATATTAAATTTAAATTGAGATAGCCTGACATTTTGATTTTGAAAAGGGGAGGAAAAACACAAACTTGGAAACATGGCACCTGCATTATATTAATCTTTAAATTATTATTCCCTTTTAGTGGTAAGGAAGAGAGGAAGACTATGGATATTTACTATAGTCTATTTACAAGGAGGTGCCAGCCAGTTAGGAGAGAAGAATTAGAATCTTGCTGATTGAACTGGCAAGGCTGAGTTTTGACAATGGGCCAATAGATGCAGTGGAACAAGTAAAGGAAGAAAGCCTTGACAAGTAGAGTGTATTCTGGGTGGAATATATTCAGGAGCCCATCGCAGACAAAAAGTGATAGATTATTTAAGGAGATTTAAGCCAAATGAAGAACATCAAAGAAGTGGACAGAGAAGAGGATTTCAAGTTGCAGCCATAGTAAGTCAGGGAGGACAGAGTAGGGGGAAAAATGCAGTAGAAGAAGGTAAATGCATAGGCTAGGGCTGATAGCAGAAATAATGCAGAACTGATGAAGAATTTTAGCTCAGAGGAAGTTGGTAGTGGTAAGGCCATGTTCCTGAAAGGTAAGGACTAGGGAAGTAGGTTGTGAAAACTTTTGAGAGAGCTGGAATGGGATGAAGTGTGGTTTACAAGAATGAGAAGATGGACCATACCAAAATAACACTTTTTTCTTTTTTATTCCTTTTTTTTTTTTAATTCTTCATAGGGGATCTGAAGACACTGCCCTGCTGTTTCTCAAAGAAATATACAGGACTATGAATATCAATCCTGAACAGCCACAACATTGATGTATAGATACATGAATTCGTAAGTTTGTTCTAATGTAATTTAGGCACTCAGGTCAAATTCAGCTGCAACTTTACTTTCCCTTTTTCCTCTGATGTTTAAATTATGAAGCAGGCAGCAGCTGCAAAGTGGCATTTTAATGGGTAAAACAATTTCTAGACTTAGATGCAGGGGAAATCTTCAAGGTCTTCCCCCCTTCATTCCCAAAAGATATCTGATGTTAGAGTTTTTGGTATGGGATAATAATTGCCAGTACAAGTATGTAAAAAAAATATGATCTCTCTTTATCATGTTTCTTCCCCAATTCAGTTGTTCAGTGAATGTTCAAGTGTAGGAAATCTTGGTGCTATTGGATATGATGAAACTTCATTTACAGTGCAGTGGATTAAAGAACAGCAGCAGTGTTCCAGTGTTGTAGTGTGCATATTGTAGTATTGGTTGACCAACTGTGCACATGTATGCCAGGGAAAAACTCACTTCTCTCCTAAGAAAGTGTTAAACATGGATAAATTACTAAATGAGACCTGTATATATGCCAGTATTTTATTATTGTTTTATAGCTTAAGAATTTCAGTAGAACAGGTAAAATGATATAGCGTGGAAGTTGGTTCACTTTGAAAAGAAATTAAATATACAATATAATTGAGTATCTTAGATATGAAATATACTTGCAGGTATTTTTATTTTAAGATGTATGTGTCCTAACTGAGGATCTGTGTTGTACCAGTTTGTATCACTAGATGTTCTAGAAAAGGCTATGTTCTCTTTTGAGAGGTGAGAAGGAAGAAATACGCACCTTGCCTTTTTGGAATTGCACAACAGGATAGTTTCTGCTGTATTTCTCCATTTTTCAGAAGAACTGATAATGTCAAGGTACATAAATATCAGCATGAAGAGAAATACTTGACATTTCAGAGGAATATTCTACATAACTTTAACTACCACCATGCAGTTTTAGTAGTCTGTAACAGAATGCTTCTGATGGTCAGTTGATCACATCTTTTTTTTTTTTAAATGAAGTGTCATAGCTGATGAAATGCATTTTTTTAAGCACAGCTAAATAATAAGGAAAAAAGGCAGTGTTTGGCAGCACAGCTCTGGCAGTGGTGTAGCAGTTATCACAATGGCTTATGCAGAGTTTCAGGTCAGAGTTACAGGATTTTTTCTGTTTTTATTTATGACCGCTTAGGGTGAAATCGTATGAAGTTTATTGCTACAGGAATAACTTTCTGTCTTATTGCGGGGGACGGTGTGTTAATTCATCACCACAAAGCCAGAAGTGGGTTTGTTGTTTGGCTTCAGCAGACACTGAGATAATGATATTTTTCATTGAGAACTACACAGTCAGAGGAGGGCTTAGCAGGATGTCATGCAACAAAGCACATTCAAAGATGCCTCTGTGGTTGTAATACCATTAGGAGTTGCTCAGAATTTCTCTCAATGTTTGCTTGACTGAACAGCATTTGAGACTAGGATTCACATCCCAGAGGCTTAAATGGGAGGGCAGTTAGGGGCTACTGGGAAGCACTTAATGACAAGTGGTTTCTTGGGAAGGCTGCACACTACAGGACCAGGATCTTTTTTACATGAGAAGAAATGTCTTTACATACACTGTTGTCACCGAAATCAGGAATAAACTCCTTAACACCAATGTAGTCTTAAGAAGCAGGCACTTGGTTATTGCATGGGCATGCCCTATAGCACACAAAGGAAAGTTTATATTGTACAAAACCATACCTAATGATGAGATTTCTCAGAATTATCATGCACATGCAAAGCAATTCTCAGAAATCATTATACTAAAACTCCACCTTGCCGTGCACACTCATTAAGCCTTGAAATGAGTCAGAGGGTTGCTTTTGTGACCACCATGGACCACCAACCCAAAAGAAGAGACCCTCTAAATGACCTTGTCCAAGGACTTGGCTCCACACGTTCCCTGTACATCCCAGTGATCAGTAAAACAAAGAGTTTTCAAGCTTCTATGAACATTAAAGTAATAAATTTCAATCTCTAAAACACTACAACAAAGATACATTTGTTTTTAACTCTGAGTTAATGATTAGAACTGGCTTAGGACTCTACAGTCCCTTCTTATTAAGGTCTCTATGGTTCCCTAGTTCAAAGCTAACAATCCTGACTTATACATTATGTTTTATGATTTTTACTTCTTAATCAAACCTGACTCTTCTATATAGTAAAATTTTGATTATTTTATCAGAATACTTACAACACTGTGTAAAATATTACTCACAGCAGGAAAAGGGAAATTCTCCCCCAGTGGTAGACAGTAGTCAGGTGGGGTTGGCATGTGGGTTTTTTCTTTTTATTTTTCTTTTCCTGTTCTTTTAAGACCTTCAAATGTGAAGGGTGGCAATGTGAAGGTAATAGATTATCCAGCAGTGCCTATGACAGCAACATCCATTTACCTGTCTAGAAGTAGATTATCTGAAGAAACAGCCTGTGGTGGGTTGGATGGATTCACCCTTTTGGCTTGCAAGTTGCAGCCAAACACAGCCTGCTCTATCACCCTCCCTCAAGGGAGTAGGGGAGAAAATTGGAAAGAAAAGGGCAAAGAGACTCCCAAGTTGAGATAAAAACTATTTACTAATTAAAATAACAAAATAATGACAATAAGAGTAATAACTGAATATCCCAATGAGTGATGCACAGTGCAGTTGTCACCACCCACTGATCGACACCCAGCCTGTGCCAGCCAGAGATCCCGGAGCTGAGACAGTCCCCAAACCCAAACCCTGGAAGAGTGAGAGCCCGAGCGATCCCCAAGAGAATCCCCCAATCTTCCATCACCCCTGGTTAATGCACTGACACGGTGTGATCTGATCTGGAATATCCCATTGGCACATCCAAATGCCAGTTTGGGGTTTTGCTGTTCACTAAACTTTTCTCCTCCCAGTCCTAATGCAGCTGTGAACAGCCAAACACGGTGGCCTTGGGCTCCAGCAGCAACTAATGACATTGGTACTTTATCAACATTCTTCTCATAACAAATCCCACACTGCAACCAAACCACAGCTATTCTGGCTGCTAAGAAGAACATTAACTCTATCCTAGCAAAACCAGGACACAACCTCTCTCTATTTGTAGGCTGGAAGGGGAGTAAATGCCAGAGGTGGCTCTGGGCTCCCCTTTCATGCTTTTCATGGCAACTGATTTGAATGCTGAGACCTGACCACTTCCCTGCTTTGATGGGCAGAGCTACACCTTGCTGTCCAATTTAATTTCATGGTGTCTGCTGTCAGCAGAGGGAAGGAGACGGGACCTGCTAACATGCTTGCCTCTGCTGAGGGTTGTTCGTCTTTATGGGGCTGTTGGTTAGTGTAGATCCCTTTCACTTCTTGGGGACTGTGGTAGTTTTGGAGCAGATAAAAATATAGCAGAGGCAAGCTAAGGGACCAGCTGGATGTTCAGTTTTATCTCTGGTCTGAGTTAGCTGTTTGTTTTCTTTCGGAGTTGGCCAAATGCTGTTCTTAAAAGCAGAAGAGGCTCTAAGGTGGCCACTGTGCTTCGTTATATGGAGAATGAATGCTGAAAGCAAAGAAGGGGAGCACTGATGCACAGCATCTGCTGCACAGCATGTTTGTGTGGTGGTCTGTCTTGGGAGGGTTTTTCTTTTTATATCTGTGGATAACTCACTCTGAAGTATCTTAACTAAAATTTACATCTGAGAAGAATTGGTTGCACTTAAAATTGGGGAGTAGCTACCCACAGCTGTTTCCTTCTCCTCACTGATAAAGCAGTACCAGTGGCATTAAAAGCTTTTCAATCTGCTTTTATTTTGTATAAGTGACTTGATTTAACTCTTCTAGATTGTCTTGAAGCTGTTCTTTGTGAAACAGTAATACAAGGTTTCATGTCAACGATATAAAGAAGTACTTGGGCCAACTTTTAACATGTAAATGAGAAATTTCATTTCCTATATCTTATTTTGGTAATTTGGTTGAAAGGAAACTGAAAATGCTGAGATGTCTTTAATTTACTCTTGCAAATGGGAATTTTGTCCTTTTTTAGCAAAGTGTAGCCACCACTTGCTATTAGATTCACAGGAGTATATATCACTGTGTTGGTTAGAAGATTTGTTTAAGTCACTATATGCTCTCTCTATATTATTCTTATTTTTCCAGCTCTTTTTAGAGGGCCCCAATGAAGGAGAAGAATTTGCCAGCATATTAAAGCTTGGATGTATAAACTATTGCTTCTTTATTTCTGTCTCTGAATAAAGTAGGATAATTTATTACCCTGAGTTTAAAAAAAAATCTAGTAGCTGATTGAAATGTATAGAGAACGACATGCTATGAGCAGTTGTGGTGGGTTTTTTCTCTTTGTAGTTGTGATTGCTAATTTGTACATACAAAAGGTATATTTCAGGATATTATTGTATTAAAAAAATTGTTGGAAAAAGTATATGGATGTTTAGATCTCTCCGAGTCCTCTTGAAATTGAATGATGTCATATTTAATTTTATTAGTACTGCTGCAGGAATAGAAAACTGGATGTATTTCATATTTCCCATCTGTACGTGTTCTGTTTTCTCTGCACAGCCGTACCTGTTGCTCCGACAGACCTGGTGAAACGCTTTGAAGACCATCTACTATTTTCATAGTTACAGATGACAGGATAAGCATCAGACTTTTTTTTTTTCTGCCAGTCCCGAACTTGCTCAGATTCTACCTTCTTGAGTCACTTCAAGCAAACTTAAATTTTGAGATGATCAGCACTGTCATTCAGGAGATGGATGGAATGACACAATTTTGGTCTTAAATCAGTTTAATTGTACAGTTGTAGAGTCTGAAGTGATTGCTGAGGAAGGTTTTTTGTGGCATGCAAATCATTACTTCTCTCCTTCAGCTGTCCTGTCTCAGCTGGCTGTCAAACATGCTTTACCTATCGAGGTAGCGCGTCCTTCTGAAAAAGGACTTGTTGAGAAACAGCAATAATCTGCTTTTCTTGACTGTTTGTTAATCCACCTTTTAAAAATAAAATGTGAGCTGTAGTTATAACCATCTTTAATACAGATTACAGAAAACAGTTAATATTTACTAAAAACTAGCAACCAGAATCATTTTCTTACTATTGTAAGTGTGATGGAGATTATTTTATAAAGATCTTTTTAAGCCTCTGTTAAGAGTTTTATTGTGGGTTTGTTTTTTTTTTTTTTTAAAGTAAAAATGAAACTTTGACTTTGAAAGTATCAGAAGTTTGTTACTTCTTGGAGTTTGAAAAATCAGAAGTTCAGTGTTCACATCTCCTGAAATGAAGAACAATTTAAAATAATATTTTGGTCTGGTAATTAAGGTAATTTTAGTGAAACTACACTGCAGTTGTAAGAACTAAAATACTTACCTTGACCTTATAGTTTAATAACTCAAAACAGTTAATAAATGAAGCTAAAGCTTATGGGCACTAGATAATAATCTAGGTCCAGACCTGCAGCCCAGACTCATGTAATGAAGTTGAGATGTGTTGGGTACTATGAAATCCTTTGAATTTGTGTCTCTGAATACTGAGCTTCTGTAGTTTTCTTCTGGCTTCAACTTACATGCAAATTGTGGCTTTTCTTAATATTAGTGACTTACCCTTACTACTGACTATTTGCCTCTGTTATTGCAGTAAATGAATTTTGAAATGCAGTATGTTTTTTTTTTCCCTTGGTATATGTGGAATACACTTTATTGTGTATATATTTTGGTTATTATAATTAAATATACTTTCTCCCTGTGGATCTTTACAGCAAAGTTTTGTATTTATCGCAGAATATAAGTTGGAAAGAACCTCTGGAAGGGTTACTTAGTCCAACTTCTCTGCTTGAGGCAGGAGTGGCTTAGGGCCTTCTTCAAGGATGGAGATCCTTGACGTCTCTGATGTCTAATGTTTAACTACTGTGCTATTTTTTTTTCTAATATACAGTTGGAATTTCCCAGATGGAACTTGTCTGTTGCCTCTTGTCCTTTCTCTGTGCATCTTCAAGAATGTCTCTATCTTTTCTTGTTCTCTCACATTAGGTAGGTGAGGACAACAATGATATTTTCCTGTTAGGTTTCTCAGGACTGAACAATTTCCTGGACATCTTGCATGCTGTGTGCTGTGGCCCTGTAGTCATCTTGGGGCTTTCCACGGGACTTGCTTTAGTTTATCAAAGTCCACCTTGTTCTGGGCAGCAAGTTTTCCAAAGGAGACTTTTTATCCAAAGCAAACATATTTGTATCTTTATAAATTAACCTCTGAAGACCAAGTTTTCTAAGCTTTACAATCTGCTTTGTTAGTTAGAATACAAGAAATATGTTTTTAAACAAACAAAGCACTGGCCTCATTTTCATCTTAAGTATCATAGAATGGAAGTTTATACACTTATATTTATTAACTGTGCAACACTGGATAATCTGATGAGTATGGTTAAACAGCTCTGACAATGCCTTGTTCCCTTTTTTCTTTTGCTGTAAAGCTGATGGGCTGTGATACAGCCCCCTGGCAGGGAACAGCAGCACCAAGGAACACTAAAATTTTATGGGTATGTGAGAAATGTTGTTCCATAGGGGATCCTGGCTGCCAAGGAGGTTACTTTGCAATGGAAGGATGCACAGGAGAAAATTGGAGGTGAATGAGGGCCATCTGGAGCAGAGGAATTGCTTTGGGAATGTAGCATTAAAATGGGTTCTAGTTATAGAAATAAAACTTTGACTGCAGCTACAGCAACTACCCACCCTCACATCTTCAAAGCAAATGATAGTTCAGATGTAAAGGAAGGAGAAATGACAGTGTAACCAGTGATTATATAAACCAAAGAAAAACTGTAAAACAAATGGAGTTTAAAGAGTGAATTTATATCTGCTGCAGATGAATGTAACACTTCCTCAGCAGAAATCATTCTAGCGTGCTGCAGCGACTTACTGTGCAGATCATATACAGCACGGCCTCTGATATATGTTGTTCTTCAAGTTATTTGACTTTTCTAAATAGGAGTAGCAAGTATTGCAATCCGTTATTAAACAGGCAACGCTGAGAAAGTTTAATTATGTAATCCATATACAAAAATATAAAGTTTTGCCTGCTGTATTTTCATCTGTGCTGAAGTGATCATAAACGTTAAAAAAAATATATTGTCCAGAAGGTGATTTTAAAAAAATAAAATAAAATAATGTGTGTAGCAGAGCATAATAGCACAGGAAAAGGAGGGGAAATTAGTTCACCTCCCCCACAGTGTTGGGAATTACAACTATCTCGTTGCTACTCTGGTTCTGTGCTAGCTCTTCTTGTCGTCTGCCCATGTCAATATGAAAGTGTCCTTAAAAAAAGTGTGCTCCTTCAGACTTGCATCCTGGCCCTGGGGGGAGAAAAGATGGAAAGCTTAAGGTGAAACTTTTTAAAGTAACTTCTTGGAAAAATAGATGGAGGCAGAATTGGGGAAGGGGCAACTGAGGTGATGTGCTGGCAAGGAAGTTTGTGGTCCTGCTGTGTTGTTGGCACTTAAAACATTCACATCAGTACTCCTAGGCTGGGGGCTCTAGGATGCCCCTGGAAAACGTGGCTCATCTCTGCTGTTAATTTTAAGCTCTTCAGTGTGATGGTGGAAGCTGAGACAGTTTCCCTAAGCTGCAGTAAATGGTGAAAAAGATAACCCATCCTCTTCTTCATCTCCACTTAGTGTCTTTTTAGCAGTTTGGCTCTGGGCTTTAACTTATTCAAGGTTTTCACGCGAGATGGGTAAATACGGGCTGTTTGCTGCCACCCTGCTCACGTATCTACAGCTGCCACAGGTGATGAGACTGATCTGAGGATACAGACTGCAGTCGTGAGCAGTCCTGTGTTGAACGGAGCTGTGCCCGTAGGCTTGTGGATTCATTCAGAAGTATTAGAACAAGCATAGTGTCAGGTCCAAAGTGATAGTGGCACCGTCTTGGCCATGAGGAAAAGGTTCTTGAGACAGAGGGTGGTGGAGCACTGGAACAGGCTCCCCAGGGAGGTGCTCATGGCACCAAGCCTGACTAAGATTCCAGAAGCATTTGGCCAAGGCCCTCAGACACAGGGTCTGAATGTTGGGATTGTCCTGTGCAGGGACAGGAGTTGGATTTGATGATCCTTGTGGATCCCTTCCAACTCACAGCATTCTATGATGTGCCTAACCTGAGAGAGAACTCCTGTGGGGTAGTTGTACTCTTCAGTGCTTAAAACATCCTTGAGACAGATCACCACGTAGTAGTTCATGCTAAGACAAGAGACTGCAGGTCACTCAGAGCAGAAGAGTGAAAAAGAGTGTCTGATTCTCATTGATGGAAGCCACACAGTAGGGTGCAAAGTAGAAGATTCATCTCACAATGTGTAGCTCTGTGACTTTCCTAAAGACATTTTCTCTCTCTGCAGTGTTATCTGGGGAGAGATAGTCATCGTTAGAGTCTTGAACAACAAGAAACTGCTCTAGGAAATGCTCCAATCACAAAAAAAAAGGTCACCTGGGCCATGGATGAGATGCTCTAACTAATGTCACCCGTGTCCGGGCCTGCCCTGAAAGACCGGCTCCCTCTTTTCAGCAGCTGAGGTTGGCTGAGCTACTTAGATCAATATTTCCTACAATTAACACATTCCTGCCAGGTGTTCTCCAGAGGATCTTCTGAACTTGATGCTCACTCCTTACGCTGCTCTAATGCAGCCCGACTTTCACTTTTATAATGGGAAACTATCTCTGTGCCCTAATGTGTGTCTGAAGAGATTTATGAAGATCTGAAGACTTTTGACAAGATAATGGCACTTCATTTAGTGAAGTCATCGAAAAGCAAATGCCTTTACTCTCCTCTGTGAGGAAACTGCTGTGTTGGATGACATGCAATGCTTCCAGATAAGCACATATCTAACATTGCAACCCAGAAGGCCAATAACCATATCCTGGGCTGCATCAAGAGAAGCGTGTCCAGCAGGTCAAGGGAGGTGATTCTGCCCCTCTACTCCGCTCTCATAAGGCCCCACCTGGAGTACTGCGTCCAGTTCTGGAGCCCCCAACACAAGAAAGACATGGACCAGTTAGAACAAGTCCAGAGAAGGGTGACCAGGATGATCCGAGGGCTGGAGCACCTCTCCTATGAGGACAAGCTGAGAGAGTTGGGGCTGTTCACCCTGGAGAAGAGAAGGCTCCAGGGAGACCTTATAGCAGCCTTCCAATACCTGAAGGGGGCCTACAAGAAAGCTGGGGAGGGACTTTTCATAAGGACAACTAATGACAAAACAAGGGGAAATGGGTTTAAGCTGAAAGAGGGGAGGTTTAGATGAGATATTAGGAAGAAGTTCTTCACTGTGAGGGTGGTCAGACACTGGAACAGGTTGGCCAGAGAAGCTTTGGATGCCCCCTCCCTGGAAGTGTTCAAGGCCAGGTTGGATGAGGCTTTGAGCAACCTGGTCTAGTGGAAGGTGTCCCTGCTGATGGCAGGGGGGTTGGAACTGGATGATCTTTAAGGTCCCTTCCAATCCTAACCATTCTATGATTCTATGATTGGGTTGATCTTATTTTATATCTACAAATCTGTTAAATTGCACTTTTTTTTTTTGAAAGTAACTTCATTGAAGGACAAAAGTACTCCACTGACTTCTCTTTTCCACAAGCGCTTCATCCTCATAGCATTACAACAGAACGTGTGCAGGAACCAAAGGTGGTTTGTGAGTTCCCCAAAGCCACAGAAGTGAAGGGCACAGACAGAAAATTTACACAGTGTGCAGAATAAATTGAAAAAAAAAAAAGAAAACAAACCAAACCCACAGGAAAGTGTAAGACTAGTCAGTGTCCACCGCAAGGTCCCACCTTTCTGGATCCTCCTTTCATGTGCTAATTCAGACTCCAGTACAGTCCAGTTTAGCATTGAGACCTCGTGGAAAATTAATTTTCAGGTGGAAATTTTTATGAATGAATTCCAAGGAGAAAAAAAAAAAAGGAGCCTCTCTAAGAAATCCAGCACCTTTCCAAGTGTCCAGGTTTTTAGGTGCTGGTTTATTTTGAGAAACCTTTTAACGACTGCTGCTCTCCTGCTATTTCAGCAGCTGTTGCCTCCACTGGCTGTGAATGTTTCTGTCTTCTGGGAACACATCCTCTCACATCTCTCTGTAAAAGAAGCAAAGTCAAATAATTTCTCCTCATGCTAGAAGACGTCTTGCATAACATTGAGAATTTTCAGTAGCTGTGCTTCTAGCGTTGTCCTGCTCCTTTCCCAATGAATGTTATATTAATATTTATAACTTTGTTTCTGCAATATGACAAATGTGTTACAAAATCTGTCTAAAATGCTGTTTCCATAATAATGTTCTCCCTGATTCTCCCCTGTATGTTATTTTTTTTTCCCCCTTGTGATGAATAATAAAATCTATCATTTAATTTCTCCTTAAAAATGATCAACAGTTGGTGCCAGTGCCAGGTGTTAGTTGGTGGAGATTAAATGTTCAAATAAACCAGGAGTGGGCACTGGAGAGCTGCAGCCCTTTGCAGAGCTGCATTTCTTAGACCAAGCTAAGTATTCTTGGATTTTTTTATTAATTATCACTGTCAATTAGGATGTGTTCCCTGATGTTGAAATAAAAAAATCCCATGAATTCTTGCTTAATAGCAAGAATTTATCCAGAATTCAAAGCTCATCCAGAATTCAGAGCTCATTCGATCCAGAATTCAAAGCTCATCCAGGTTGGATGAGGCTTTGAGCAACCTGGTCTAGTGGAAGGTGTCCCTGCTAATGGCAGGGGGGTTGGAACTGGATGAGCTTTAAGGTCCCTTCCAACCCAAACCAGTCTATGATTCTAATAATGGGAAATATTATCTCAAATGCCTGTTCCCATTTCAATACTCTTGGCATATCTATATTTAACTGCAATGGTGTAAGTCGTTGACAGCTTACTTTGATTTAATAAGAGCAGTCTGGTGGTTGTTTTCAGACTCTTGTAACAGCAACTCTTAAAATAAAATATGAGCTTGGCTCTCGATTTCTATCCGATTTTCATAATTGGAAATCAGGATTAGCTTCCCAGAGTTAGCTAATGGAACCACTCCAGTGTAAATGCGATTACAAACAGACCTGCTGGGACTCGGCATTTCCACAGAGTCAGTGAGGGGTTTTTTATTTGCTTTAGGTGCAGATTACTAGCAGTCTCTTCTAAAAAAATTGCCATTTTCCTATGGTGGTGGGAAGGAGGTGAAGGAAAGCAGAAGACAGTCTCTGGGTACTACACAGCTCCTGGGTGTCTCCCAGCCAGAGAAGGAAGCGGGCTGAGGAAACGATGAGCATCGCTCCAGTTGAACTGGAAGTCATTGAGAGCATCCTTGACCCTGCACGTGGGATTTGACCGGGGAATCAGGAAGTACCTGAATCTTGGTTCTCTTGCTGCGTGATGCAAACAGTGGTAAGAAAGCAAGAACCTGGGTGTTTTTTACACCAGGACCTTTCCTGTAGAGCTGTTTTCCAGCTGTTCAGTCCCCAGCCTGTGCAGGTGTCTGGGGTTGTTCATCCCCACGGCTTTGTAGTTCCCTTTGCTGAACTTCAGCACTGGACTTCTGTTTGCCCATTTCTCCAGCCTGTTGAGGACCCTCTGACCAACAGCACAACCATCAACCAGTACTCCCATCATCTGTGCTTCTTTTTAGAGTTTATTCCTAACTGCAGAAGCATCCTACAGACAGAAAAGCATAAACTTTTATTTCCTTTGTTGCAAAGCCCAAAGACCTGAGTATTAGTCTTACTTCTACAGTGAAAATTTTCAGTGCCCTGAACAGAGGTGATCATCAGTTCAGGTGCTGCTCACAGAAGCAGTGTTCAGCTGAGCTGCTTGGAACTCGTGTAATGCACCTTGGAGTTCAAACAGCTCTCCAGTCGCATGAGGAATGGTGCTTTCAGCTCAGTGACTTTCAAAACCTAGGATTCTCCAGGTTTCCTTTACATGGGGAGGCTATAAAAGAAACATCTTTTATATGTCCATAAAATAGCTTCAGATCCATACAAATTCAGGCAATCAAAAGTGAAGTGTGTCTATTTAAGAGATGGTAGTAGAGAGCAAAGGTCTGAGAGGAGAAGAAAGCAAGCAGTTGACCTTGTATCACCCTTTCTGCCAAAAAAATATTCAAGTACTTTTAATGTAATCTAGTTAAAATTTCCTCATGAACGCAACCAAAGCAATAATTATGCTCGAGACTGCTCTGAGTGCATGAGTAGGGACAGGGTTTATTCAGAAACTAGAAGGAGCTTGCTCAAAGGTAGGCAGAAGTCAAGTTTTCCTAAGCCAAGGTTTGTTATGGGTATTGTGAAATATTTAGTTATTCATCTGTTTGTAGCTCAGGGGATTCATGATGTTCTCTGCGTTGTAGGATGTTCAGATATTGTCCTTTCCCCAGTTTTTCCACCTGCCCAAAGGACTAAGAAAGTACAGCTCTGAATTTCTAAATAATAAGCTTAAGTCCTAACAGCCTCCACGGAGGCTCTGAAGTGGCGTGGGAGGGGAGCTGTGGAAGGGAACCGAGAGAGAAACAGCGCTCCGATTCCTGCCAATATAAAGTAGCCATCCGCAGGGACACGGGAGCACAGCTATGGCATGACAAATTCTTCAGATTCTTTCTTTCTTTTTTTTCCCTGTAGCTTCTCAGTGGAAGCTACGTGTGGAGAAAATATTGACAGGGCTGCTGAGTGAAAAGCAGGAGTTGCAGCTGTAGAGTAGAAACAAATAACCTCAAAACTCCTTCATGAAGGTGGCAGTGTTTCTGCAAAATATCTTCGCTAAATGATTTGTTAAGAGACCATTTTTTTCAGCTCTCAGCTCTGTCAATAAACAAGATCAGACTTGTTTTTCAGACCATCCTTTGTACAGATATATGTAGTTTTAGCCCCTGGAAGATCCTTTGCTAATATGATTGTGGTACAAGTTTATTGATTGAAATAAAATGACATCCCATATTGAATGATTTGTGAAAGCCGCCCAGGAGATAACTCACTTAGAAAATAGTGATGCTTGACAAGAGTATAAAAAAAGAGCTGTTAACAGGAATGAGGGACTGAACTGAGACAGGAACTATGTAGGACTATGTATATTAATTTATAAAATAGAAACAGTTCCAAATTGAACCCTAAAAACTCATTACCCTAGATCCACGTTAGGTATTGAGAATGGTAGCTCCTGCAGACATCAGGCAATCATAGTATGTTTTTTCTTTATCGTGTCTTCTTAATAAACCAAGATTTGGAAGAAGGTTAAATTACTTTGCAATCACCTAAACATGTTCATTGAGCTTTGGTAGATTAGGAGATTATATGAACAAAAGACCTAGTTCCCCAGATACAGTGGAGCTTCATGGTACTTAGAGGGTAAGCGCAGAAGCACAGGTAAACCTCTCATGAAAAAATATATCAACCCGAAGTCTACAATAAAATTCAAAGACATATTCTATCTGTATCAATACACCTGACCTAAATTTTTGTGTGTTAAACTCTTCCAGGATGGTTTCTTGTCACTTCCAGTCTCACTTCATCATGTTGTTGTTTTTAGAACATGGATGAAATTGAAGAACAATGCAGATTTTACATGTATCAAAATTTTAAGAACATTTAGCTCACAGTGTGAGTTCAGGCCAGGTAAGTTTTAATCATATTTCCTGGCAAACACTTCTAGAAGCAACATAGATCCCATGTAGCTCCCTCCCTTGCTTGGTGGAACAGCTTAGGGAAGGATCCTCCTTGATGGATCTCACTGGAGTGAGAGCTTCACCTCACCTCCTCCAAGCAGGAGCAAAGTACAAGGAATGAGGTGCACCATGGCAGGAGGAGAGGGATGGGAGGAGAGAGGGAGGCTGCCTGCGTGCCTCTGGTTTGAGTGCCCACCGCCATCCCACCGCCTCTGCAAACAGCTCTCTGAAACTGCCAATTTCCTTTCACAGACAGTGTCCTCTTGTTTTCGTTGCAGAGTGTGCTGTAGAGGGGTGAGGTGGCAGGGGTCAGTCTGACAAGGGATGTAATGAATGGGAAAACACAGCAGCACCTAAAAGCAGAGTAAGCAGGGGAAAGGCAATTTCCAGGGTGAAAACCTTGCTCAAGCAAAGAGGCAAAAGACTGGTTATAAAAATGAGAGGCACGTGTGAAGATGGCTATGGGCCACCTGGGCTGTAAAAGGGGCTTGAAGCTCCTAAGGAGAGAGATGTTGTAAGAAGGTTGAAGTACTGTTAGCTAGTGATAATAAAGGCTAACATATTACAGAAGCACAGGATTGCCTAGATTGGAAAAGACCTTCAAAGTCATCAAGTCCATTCATGAACCCAACACTGACAAGTCCCCGACTAACCCATGTCCCTCAGCACTGTGTCTACACGACTCTTCAGTCCCTCCAGGGATGGGGACTCCACCACTGCCCTGGGCAACCCCTTCCAATGCCTGAGAACCCTTTCAGCAAAGAAATTCTTCCTCACATCCCATCTCAACTGCCCTTGGTGCAACTTAAAGCCATTTCCTCTTGTCCTGCCACTTGTTCGTTGGTTGAACAGACCCACCGTCATTTCTCTCCACCCTC
>NW_010310026.1:50377-51343 GCF_000700745.2 Antrostomus carolinensis | reverse complement strand
CAGCCAGGAACTCAGCACACTTGTGCTCCAGCCCCTTCCCCAGCTCCGTTGCCCTTCTCTGGACACTCTCCAGCACCTCCATGTCCTTCTTGGAGTGAGAGGCCCAACACTGAACCCAGCACTTGAGGTGTGGCCTCACCAGTGCTGGCTACAGGAGCACAACCCACCTACCTGGTCCTACTGGCCACACTGGTGCTGATCCAGGCCAGGATGCTGTTGGCCTTCTTGGCCACCTGGGCACTCTGCTGACTCACGTTCAGCTGGCTGTTAACCAACACCCCCAGGTCCTTTTCCACCAGGCAGCTCTCCAGCATCTGCATGGGAAAAAGCTAAACCAAAAAGCATTACTACGCTTCGGTGCTACTGATAATTGAAATCAAGAAAAGAGGGTTGGGTAGTAAAAAGTGATGTCAAGCTATAGAAAATACATATGGAGAATATATGTTGATGGTGACAATTAAAATTAAAATGAACCAAATGAAACTTGCTAAAAATATTTACCAACTGCACCATTATGTTGTTAAACATCCTTAAAGGAAAGGGACAGCAGGGCACGTCTGATGCAAAGGTAAAAAGGAACCAAACACTTCAGAAATCACTACAAACGAAATGATTGCATTCTCCTGCATTCAGGAGAGAAATAGAGTGTACAATAATACTTAGGTAACAACTGTGAACATTCTTGAGCGGACTATTATTTTTTTATTATTATTATTCTAAGTCAAAACATGTAACAAAATTATTATCTGTAACGACAGCTGGTCAGGTATCGTAGAATCATAGAATGGTTTGGGTTGGAAGGGACCTTAAAGATCATCCAGTTCCAACCCCCCTGCCATCAGCAGGGACACCTTCCACTAGACCAGGTTGTTCAAAGCCTCATCCAGCCTGGCCTTAAACGCTTCCAGGGAGGAGCATCCACAGCTTCTGTGGGCAACCTGGGCCAGTGTCTGACCACCCTCACAG
>NW_010310026.1:0-50217 GCF_000700745.2 Antrostomus carolinensis | reverse complement strand
CTCCAGGCGGAACAGCCCCAACTCTCTCAGCCTGTCCTCACAGCAGAGCTGCTCCAGCCCTCGGATCATCCTCGTGACCTCCTCTGGACTGGCTCCAGTAGGTCCATGTTCTTCTTGTGGTGAGGGCTCCAGAACTGGACACAGCACTGCAGATGGGGTCTCACCAGAGTGGAGTAGAGGGGTTGAATCCTCTCCTTCAACCTGCTGCCCACACTTCTCTTGATGCAGCCCAGGATACACTTGGCCTTCTGGGCTGCAAGCACACATTGCTGGCTCGTGTTCAGCTTCTCATCCACCACCACTCCCAAGTCCTTCTCTTTGACCAAGATCTGTGCTGACTGGACTACTTACCAAATATCTTTTCGATTCTTTAATCTGATTTAATTTGTTATAATGTATAAAGGATTTTTGTACACTAAAGTCCACAGGAGGTTTTAGCCAGCCAGTATCCTGTTGACTACAAACACAGATCCTTAACAAAATACCAGGTACCATTAGCACGTTAGTAAAAACCCTTTAGACCGCATACGTGTGCTGGACTCGGGTTGTGCCTAATTTACTGATAAATGTGTCTTGTTAGGTACCATTTTCTCCAGGTGTGCATTGACCTTTCCTTTTTTGAGGTTCATAGTTACAGTACAAGATAATTAATGGCACAGCTAATCATATCAGATGTTGTACTGGGAACACGGAGGGTAAAGCAATTAGGGCTCAGCTAAGTACAAGTTAAAATCATCTGTGGGCTAACAACATTGTTCTTGGCCATCAGTGAAGCTTTGAAAGTTGGTAGAAAGGACAAATGTTTTTCAAAACAGACATAAATTCGATGAGCCTAACAACAGTGTTATGTCAGCCACAGCCCCGAGGAGAAGCTGGAAAGATCCTATGCTTCTGCCTGCCAGGGTGGCAGGATGATGAAGTTCACCAAATGCATTTAAAATTGAAGCTGTTTGGAAAGGAAAAAAAAAGCCCAGAGAAGTTCATGCAACTGTAACCTCTGAAAATTGTTAAGAAAAACAATATGAAGAATGGAAATGGGAGTAAAACTTCAAAACACTTTACAGAAAACTGTTCTCTGCAGGGAGCAGGACCCTCCTCACCACCCTTCTGTGGTTGAGCAGCTCCTGGTCTTTACCCAGCATGGTGGGACAGATAGGATCATCTTTGGGCCTCTGTCTGAGGACACCTTTGGTGGGAGAGCTGGGGTGCCCATGGCCAGAACCGTGTTGTCACTCCACTTGCTGTTCCCTGAAAGGTGACAATGGCTCCAGGTGGGTTCCCCCATCTCCTCAGTTGCTTCTGCTGTATAAGAAGCACTATCTACAGAGGCTGCCAGAGGCAAAGACTGGAGATGATGGGCTTTGCTCTCTCCTCCTCTTGCTGCCAGGAGTGCCCAACACTTCCCGGTCACTCTGGGCTTCTTACCCCCTTACCCTGCCCATGCAAAATGCCTTCTTTCAACAAGCCTGCCTTGCCTGGTGCAGAGCTACAGCATCTTGTCTAAACATTTATCTTCTTGGTGGCAGAGTCAAGCATCTTGTCTGCAGGATGGGCTCAGCTCTGCCCACGCACGATGTGTCTGCAGAGAAATGAAAGAATATTTTCCTTTTACTGCTATTTATTCCTAGTGTCCACATATGCAACACAGACTCTCCAATGCATTCTTGCAGCTCTTTCCTAATCAAAGCAATATTTTGCAATATTTTCTTTATACTGCCCACTTTTGTTGCAACAGAAATTTCACTGGGAGGGGGCAGCCAGAACATGTAAATGATCATGGATCTGGGTGTAACAAGTAAGAGTCCACAACGTGGACTTGGTGATGATATAATATACCATAATAAATTCAAATACTGGGGCTGTAATGAGCAAGCCATTAGTGCTGTGAAGAAGGAATTCCTACCAGCAAATAGTGATGGAAAACTCTTCACTGTCTGGTTTAAACTAGATTTGATCATTACAAACCTGCAATTTACAGACCAAATTAGGCTTTTGACTTGAAAACATTATTTTTGCCTTAACACATGGAGGTAGAAGCTGGGAAAACACCAGAAGTGGAGACAGATGGTTTGTCATCTTTGAAAGCAATTCCCTTAGGAATACACAAAGTTTCAAATGCAATGAATATATGGCACTTGCCAAGCTTTGTTAAAGAGCTCCACAGCTCCCTGCCTCCAGAGCCGTGTAGACAAGGTCTATGTGAAGAGCATAGCTCCCTGGATGAGTGCGTTTGGAGGCACCTAAGGGACTGCTTGAAAAGTCCCATAGGAATAGAGGTGAAAAAATAGTCTGTTCAAGTCACGGACAGTACTTCCCAGGACAAACAAGAACAGTATGATTTCCTTTGTGCCCTCTGCAACTTTTGATGGTATGTCTGGTTGTGTCTGGCTCTGAAATATACTGCCAATGTTTTAACAAGGGCTTTCTACTGGTAAAGAGTGTTCCTGTCCAACCTTCCCCATTACCCAGTGGCAAACTTCATGTCCCAGTGGCAACCTGCAATGCAAAGGTGATAAATTTCTCGCGACTTGCTCTTTTGAGTGGCCTTTAAAATAACAATGAACTCCACAATCTTTTACCTTTTCTTGCTGAGCCTCAAGAAAGGATTCCTTCAGAAGGGAAAGGGCATAGGAATTTCTTAAAATTCTTTTAGTAAGGGAATTTCAGTGCAGATTGTGCAGGACTTCCCTTCCAGCAGAGCAATGAGTTAAAGTCTTCAGGCTAAGCTTTCTGCTGATACATATTGCTGAGCAATATCTATAAAACAGAGCTCTAGCAATGCCTGCGAGCAATAAAAGCAAACCTTGTGTTTATCTTGGCGAGACGTTCACTTGCATTCTATCCAAAGCTATAAAATGCTAATATTAGCCCTCAATCTATTGCTTCTGAGCAGTGAGTTTCCAGATTCAATTAGAGTGTCATTATTAATGTACACGAGAGACTGACTCTAAGTATCATCCTTAGTAAAAGATAATGACAACGCTTTTCACTCAAGCAAGGATTGTATTCATGAGATACCCTGCCCTCCAAAAAAGAGACCTTGATACTATGAATATGTCCATGGTGCAAACTGCAAAAATACCAATTAGCTTAAACGTAGGTTAGCTGTGTATTCAGCTCTGCACTCAAACACAGACCATGTACTGCTGTGAAGATGTGCTCCCCTGCCCCACTCCCCACCTGATCTTTATTTCCTGTAACCCTCTTCAAGTGATAACCACCAGTGATGATCATCATGGATGCTTTCTGGTCGTGATATCTGTATCCAGCTCTGGCGAGATAGATAACAACACAATAGCCAAGGGCTATCTTGGGCAACTTGCTCCAACAGTGGAGAGCTCGCTGAGCGTGCACTGACAAAAATACAGCTGGTATGCAAATATAACTGTAGGTCAATCATCTCACTCCACAAATAATGGACAGTCCAGGGCCCATGGAATTCTCCTGAAACAACAGTTGGCTGCACCCCAGGATCTCCGCTTGAGTGGGGACATCTCTGAAGGTTACTCTTTGAGGTTGAGAGATTCCTTGCTGCAACAGATCCTCAGAAAGTGACTAATAGCATGCTAACTGCAAAATCTTAGCTAAGTGATATAAAGGATTGATTGCACATATATATATATATAATCCTTTAGACATAAACTGTTGACCAAGTCTGGGACTAGGACTGGATCTAGCTGTACCTAGACTCCTCTCTCAGAAGAAGTTTAGAGAGCAAGTGGGTCCTTTCTGAACTTTGTCACTCAGTGAGAAGGTCTCCCAGACAGATTTGTCTGACCCGCTCCTCTATGCAGTAAATAATCAAGTGAACCTCACCATTGAATGCTAAATGAATGTTTCATTAACCTTTGAACTTTTAAAATTCATTTTATTAATCATTATTTTATGATAATTTATTTTATATCAATATATTGCTCCATCTCTCTTGAGTAAAGTGCATAACTCTGACTCTGTCTGTGACTACTGCCTGTCCCTGTGTGTCTTGGCGGAAATGTAGTACTCACTGACAACTTCCTAGCAGAGAAAATTGGTATGCAGTGAGCACCAAAGTGATCTGATGCTGGTTTGGGTAGGTCTGGGCAGAAATGCCACCCATACCTGCAGAAATCAGAGCCTGGGACAACACTCACCAGCCAAGCTAGCGGTGGCTTGATGGACTTCATGCTGAATAGGAAAAAAAGTCATGTTTTCTTTGAGTGTGCTTTTTGATAAGCAGCAGCTGCACAGCTGGACTGGAGTCACATGTGTGAGCTGGAGGAAGGGATGGAGCATGATGACTGTCAGTGAGTCCTCTGAGATTGCATGGCAATGACTTGCATAACATGACTGGGGGTGCTTGTTACTCTGTGTGATCTCTTGTTATCAGCTCCTGATGGTTTCCCAGGACACATCACTTGCAAAACTCCAGTTTAAGAGCAAGCTTTTTTCAGAAGCTTTTTCCTTCATGTTGTGGAGCTGTGAGCAGGTGCTTGGGCTGATAACAGCCAGTGTTAGCTCAGAGGCACGTGCCAGCACCAGGCTCCTACCCAGGGGCTCAGCCCTGCTGGCTCTCAGTGCTGTGGGCTGAGCTGCTCGCAAACACAACCCAGAGAGACATAAAACAGTTTTAAAGCACTTCTGTTCTTCCATGACCTTAAGCTGTTCCTTAACCTCTGCATAACTCAATGATCCTTAGGAGTTCAGTCAAGGTACAAGTGCCTCCTGTGGCTCATGGTACCATCTGGTGTGTCCACAGCCCTGACAACTCATTCCCTTCCTTTAGATCAACCATACCAGGTATTCAGAAGAGCCTGGGAGCAGTTTTATAACCCTGGTATTTCCCTCTGCAAGGGGATAATGGCTTTTAGGAGCTCTACTGACCCTTTAATTTAACGTATTGGCCATTAAATGTATACTGCAGAACTTGGTTTAATTCTGTCTTTTTGTATGTGCTTGAGCAGAAATTAATTAGTTATTTTTCATGCTGTCCTGGTTTTTAGCTGGGACAGAGCTGGGTTTCTTTTTAGTAGCTAGAATAGTGTTGTATTTTTGGTTCAGCATGGGATTTTTTAATGAGAAAAATGGGGATAACATACCAATGTTTTCAATTGTCACTGGAAGTCAAAGGACTTTGTGTTTTGCTAGTCTATAAGGCTGAGATCTCAGGGTGGGGAATATTTAAAATGAATAAGCTAAATTGGCATTTGGATATGCCAACAGGATATTCCATATCACATAATGTCATGTTCAGTATATTAATGAGGGGCTCTTCCTCTTTTGTTCTCTGGCCTTTGCTTGGGTTCTCGCTCTTCTGGGACTGAAGTTTTGGTTTGGGGTTGTTGCTCCTCTGGGATCTCTACCCAAGAACAGGGTTGGGTGGGCTACCCAAGTTTTGGTTTGGGGTTGTTGCTCCTCTGGGATTGTTACCCAAGAACAGGGTTGGGTGGGCTACCTGTTGGTTGGTGGGTAGCGAGCAATTGCACTGTGTATCACTCATTTGCATATTTTATTACTATTATTATTATTGTTATTATTCAAATATCATTATTAGTTTAAGTTTTATTTTGTTTCAATTATTAAATTATTCTTATCTCGACCTATGAGTCTCCTTATGCTTGTCCCTCCAATCCTTTCCCCTATTCCCTGTGTGAGGGGGAGTGAGCGAGTGGCTGGGTTTGGCTGCAGCCAAGTGAAACCACCACATGTGCCCAGTACTGACTGTGAAAGTACTACAGAAAATGATTATTAATTGTATCAGAAATGGAAAGATGGTGTAAAGAGAACATTTTTTGCTGACAGACAGGGTGGTTGAGGAGTTTGTTAGTGCTTCAGTAGAATTTCAGATCTGACTTGGCATGCTTTTGGAAAGCCAGTCCTACCAACAACCTCCTGCCCCTCTCTCCATGGCCAGTTCAGTCCACACCTCTGCAAAGACAGTTTACAAAAATTTAGAGAAATGAGTGTCCAAAAGTCTGTTTTGAATGTGCAAATCACTGTGACAAGTCCTTCCTTGTAAGATCCAAGATGTAAAGGGGAATGAAAGTGTTTGTTGGCATGAAATAATCAGATAGAGGAATCAAGAAGGTCAAATACTCTTGCTCTGATACAATCGTTTGTTTTGCAGCATAAATCCAGTACACTCACACAGACATTTCCTGAGAAGGTGTGTCACAGAGATGGAACTTCATCTGTATATTTATTCAGAAATGGGGAAATTGAGTTTTTAGTACCACTGTGGAAATGAATTAAAATTTCTTATGTGGCATGGGAAGGAAAGGCCAATTGCAATAAGTTTTTCCAGAGACAAAAATGACTGTGAAAGCTGTGTGGTTTGTGCCAGTCCCCCAGCAGACACCAGCACCCTCCTGTTTAGAGGGATTCTTCCACAGGGAGATTTCACCTGTTAGTATCTGCCCTAAGTTGTTTTTTGGAGAATAGAATTTCCCAGTGGGTCTGTCCTGCTTTCCTTATGCATGTTTGCACTAGCAGCAGATCGTTTTTTGTCAAGAAGCAGAAAAATAAGAGAAGCAAAGGAAAGAACCATGTTGAAATTCAATCTATTCATCCTTCATGTCATCCCTGTACAATCAAGCTCTCTCATACTTCTTGAGGAGACCTGAGGGCCATTTAATCCCTTGGAAGGAAGAGGTGATGAGCCAGAAAATGAATGAATTATCAGCAAGTGCAGACAATCTGTGGGGGAACAATGTGTGCAATGTTGACCTTGTAGTAAGATAATTTGTGTGCGAGATGTGAAACCAGAGGTTGTCATGTTTTTCCTCCTTTAGTATTAACTCTAAGGAGTAAGGAAAGAACTAGGTTGGCTGAGGCTTTGAGCAACCTGGTCTAGTGGAAGGTGTCCCTGCTGATGGCAGGGGGGTTGGAAATGGATGATCTTTAAGGTCCCTTCCAACCCAAACCATTCTATGATTCCATGATTCTATAACTACAAGCTACTGAAAAGTCTGAAGACTGAAAGTCTACTGAAGAAGAATAAATAAACTTAGCCTACCTAAAAATAGCTTGATACAGCCCCTCCTCTGAGCACATAGAATAACATCCCTCATAATTTAAAATAGTTTCATATTTACTGCCATTGAAGTGTTCATGGGGTTGGGTAATAAAATTCTCCCCCTTCTTCTGCACATATCTCACCTAGTCAGGCTGCAGCCTCCAATGGATGAGTGACTACTGCCCCGCATTTCTGCTGTGCCACCACCCACTGCTTTGTCCAACCCAAGCCAACGCCACCGCTGAGACAGGGCTTCTGCTAACCTGCCAAGAACACACCACCATCTACCTCTTGATTTCTCTGGTACCTCCTGCCTGTAAATCCCCATTTACATTTCCAAACAAGAGCCATCCATACATTTCATCTTATGTGTGCTTCCTCCTAAATGGTGCTGATGATGTACATGCATGTTTCCTACAATGCATCTGGTTGCTTTGCTGGCTCTAGCCCCAGTCTGAAGTTGTCTTTTTCTGGGACAGATTCTTCAGCTCATGTTGGTTCTACATTCCATAACTGGAGTCTTAAGCTTGGTGCTTATGTGCACTTGGGTTATCAAGTACACACAAGTGTCTGCAGACATACCCAATTTCACACAATATGCTGATAGCTTGGTCTGGTCTTCCACTCACAAGAAGTGGAAGACTAGAAGAAAGAACAGGGTAAGGTGGTCACAGCCCCTTCACGGGCACCCCATAGACATCTTGCTGCTTAGAGCATCACTGGGAGCTTGCACAGACTTGGATTTAAACAAGTTGAAATGCCATTTCCATTCACAGCCTTGTGCTGGGTACTAGAATTTCATGCTTGGATGGTCTGTGTTAATTATTCTGTCATGTCAGCCTCTAACACCACATTTCAAAAGTTTTCTCTCAAACACTTCAGTTGTCTCTATTACTGTTGTCAGATAATTTATGTTTTATGAGAAGGCAAAATACATTTTACAGGCTCTAATATTGATTAAAATCTTTTATTCTATTTTCATTTTGTTGAAATGAAATAAATGAAACATTTACCAACAAACCTCTCTCAGCACTTCACATATTACAAAACCCTGTTAAAACATGACATCCCAGAAAGCAAAGTAACTATAGATGGTTTTATTGCCCAAGACATCTAATGTGTGAGTGGTAAATTACTGAAGAGTAAATGAGATTTAAAAAAAAATCTTTCAGATTTAATAACATGGAATATTATCAGCAGCACAGGTAGAGTTTTATTTTAATGAGATTTTTCACTTGTCAATTTAAAAAAAAAAAAAATCCATAATTTATAGGCAGGACAGCTGTCACAAAATAGGATGCCAAGAAAAACAAAACCCTATTTAAAATGAGAACAGTTATCCTTTTTCTTCATTTCCATGTTTAGCAGCATTTAATTCCTAAAACTATGCTGGTCCTGATTACAATTTACATCTAATCATAAAATTATTGTCTTTGGAAACTGTGCCTTTTGGTATGTTGTGTAACTAATATTATTCATGGAAATCCTAGCTCCGTTATGTCCCCATCAATCATTGCTTCTTTTTTTTTTAGGTGTTTTTTTTTTTTTTTTTTTGTTTTTTTCCTTCTTTCTTCTCTTGGTTTATTGGTTTCTTGTCAGAAATGGAATATTGCATGACAGCTCCATTTGTATCTGATGTTGAACATGAAGTTGTGACATTTCTATTATCTCATAAGACTTAAGATGTAGTAGTTGCAATGTATTCTTCCAAAAGTATAAAATTAGAACCAAGACATTTATATGAAATAAATGGAAGTGGTCTAATTAACACAGCAAATTCAACACACATTAAAACTAAACTTCATTCAAAATACCCTATTAAAATATAACTAAAAAAATTAGAAAAAAAAAATATTACCCAAGTATATTTACATTGATGAGTAAAATACAACTTCTACTATTATTAGTCAGCACAGCATCATTTTTTCTCTCCAGTACAACTGAATCATAAAACTGTGAACTCGTTTATACAAAGTGGCTGTGACAGAACTGACAATCTAAACTGTTCAAATACAATCTTTGTGTATAAGAAAGAATAAGGTAATTTTACACAGCCATCAAGTTCCCTTATAAATGAAGCTCTGAAACGAAGTTCAACCAAAACTTATGTTTCAGTCACACTGGTTATACAGGAGCAACAATTCCACTCAAACAACTTGGTGCTTCCAGACAGGGACAGTAGACAAGACAAATCCAGTTACACTCAGTGACCACATCTACTAAGGAATTTTCTACTAAGTAATTTTCCTATAAAAGTAACTAAGTTTATACAGAAGATGATAGGCTTGTGCCAACAACCAGCATCCTCTTTCTGGATGTTATTCTGCTAAAATTGGAGCTATACTAGTGTGTAGAATAGGATCAGTTTTCTCCTGTGTGGTGGGTTGGGTGGATTCATCCTTTTGGCTTGCACCCTGCAGCCAAACACAGCCTGCTCTCCCACCCTCCCCTCTGCCTCTAGGGAGTAGGGGAGAGAATTGTAAGGAAAAGGGCAAAGAGACTCACTAGCTGAGACAAAAACTATTTACCAATTAAAATAAAATGATAATGATAACAGTAATAACACAATATCCCAATGAGTGATGCACAGTGCAATTGCTCACCACCCACTGACCGACACCCAGCCTGTGCCAGCCAGTGATCCCGGAGCTGAGACAGTCCCCAAACCCAAACCCTGGAACAGCGAGAGCCCGAGCGATCCCCAAGAGAATCCCCCATCTTCCATCACCCCTGGTTAATGCACTGACACGGTGTGATCTGATCTGGAATATCCCATTGGCACATCCAAATGCCTGTTTGGGGTTTTGCTATTCACTAAACTTTTCTCCTCCCAGTCCTAACGCAGCTATGAACAGCCAAACACGGTGGCCTTGAGCTCCAGTAGCAGCTAATGACATTGGTACTTTATCAACATTCTTCTCATAACAAATCCCACACTGCAACCAAACCACAGCTATTCTGGCTGCTGAGAAGAACATTAACTCTATCCTAGCAAAACCAGGACACCCTGCAAACCAAGCAGCAAATAAATTTGCAGAAAGTGGTCTTTGAAAAAGTGTTAACTATCACTTTAGTATCAGCAAACATTTTTTTTTCTCATTTTCTTTCCTGTTAGCACCATGAAAATAATGATGGACTGTATTATATTTCATTATGCTATGAGTTTTTTTGGAGCCAACATGTTATCTCAACCATCTTAAGAAGTAAGGGATTATCCATCTTACTTTTCCCAGCACTGCTTTAGCCATCTTTTCCTGTAACACAAACTATTAGTAAAACCATCATGGAGCTTTAGGGGCAATTGCATCTTATATGGCTGCCTTTATAAGCTGTGTCTGGGACTCATTGACTTCATAGCAAGAAGATTGAGGCTTTGAGCAACCTGGTCTAGTGGAAGGTGTCCCTGCTGATGGCAGGGGAGATGGAGATAGATGATCTTTAAGGTCACTTCCAACCCAAACCATTCAATGATTCTATGATACTAAGATCAAAAAATATAACTCAAATCAGCCTCATGTCTCTCTTTTGACTGTGCTTGTCATTTATGTAGCTAGTGAGTGCATTTGTAATTGCCATCAGTGCTCTTGGACATGTGCAGAACCCTTGGCACATGAAGTAAAGCAGCTGAGGACATGCAGAGTCTGTCTCAGCTCCTTCTCCCTTCCCTTTTACCTCCTGCAAGGAGCAGATTAATACAACGGAAAAGAATTCAAAATTCTGAAGCCTGCATGGCTCCTAAAACAACACAAACTGCGCTAATTTACACCACCTGAGGACCTGACACAGCCTGTCTGCAGGAAGCTATATCTCCTACAGCATGTTCCCCCCTGGCCCTGAAAATCAGAGAAACCAGCAATATACAGCTCCCAGGTCGGTGTAACACAGCTACTCTGCTCCCTCATCAACCAGATAGCTATGCTTGCACATGGGCCCACTTCTCCAAGCAAATAACAGACACAGCTTGATGGAGAATACATCTTAGGGGCTTGAGGGCACTAACAGCCCTTAATGACACCAACCAGCTTCACCTGGGGCCTCTGCCACTGGGCTCAGGGACTATATTTAAGCTCATCCTGGCCCTATTAAAGGTGTAACAGTCCTATAGGTGAAGGAAGGCAATGTTTCTAGCTCTACTACAGAAGTGCTCTGCATGGCCATAGAGCTTTCATTTTGGTCTTGCTCTCTGCTTTGGCCTCTGCCATGTCTTGTCAACATGGACCTGCCTGTCAATCACTAGACCTGATCCTGACCTGTGGATTGACTTTCTAGCTGGACTTGCCTCATCGCTGTTGTATTGCATTTGACAATATTGCAATTGGCTCTTGGTTGGACCTAGCCACCATCTCTGGATCTGCTTTACTTGGGTACTGTGGATAGGCCCTAGTTAGTGAGGTTCCTGCCAGCCTGGGGATGCCCTGTGGGCTTTTTTCCTTTAGGGAGCAGCCAACCCTCCCTCTGGATCTGCTTTACTTGGGTACTGTGGATGGACCCTGGTTAGTGAGGCTCCTGTCCTGCCAGCCTGGGGATGCCTTGTGGGCTTTTTTCCTTTAGGGAGCAGATAACCCTCACCATGTGCTGGCATTATGTTTCCAGGTCTTCTTCTGGTCTGATGTGCAGAAGGCTTTGCACAGGTCAGTTTCTTTCTTCTTGCCTTGTTTTCTCCATCTTCAAAAGGTGGGGCATCTACTGACTTCCTTTAAAGCTTAGGAAAATCTTTAGATGGAGAGACTTGCATAAGAGCTAGGAATTTATGTTTAAGCTCTGCTTAATTACAGTGAGACACAAGCTGTTTGAAAGATACTTCTTAGGGACTTTTTGGTTGCAGAAGAGTCATTATAGACACAAATATTGGAAGTATGTGAGCACTGGGAACTTGTTTTTATGAGCAGCAATACAGAGGGTAACTAATTCTTAGTTAGAATCCATTCAGGTGTTCACCTGCTGACAAAGGAAGGTATGAAATTACTTTACTGTTCCTTGCACCATTTTCTTCTCCCAGTTTGGGAGTTTGCTGGTTATGTAGGAAGGACCTCATCCAGCCAATTGAAGCTCACCTGACACCACTGCTCCTGAGGAGAATTAAGTATCTAATTTGCAAAAATCCATTTAACAAGTAGTTTGTTTCTACCTGCTCCCTGCATAGGTAAAACCCTGTAAACTGCAACTAATACTACATCTCAAAACTGAATGATAAAGTGAGGATGAGAATGCTGTCATCTGCTAAAGAGTATCTGGTCTGTTTGAGTCAAAGCCAGACTGAAGTAAGGGGAATGCAGTTAACAGGTTATTTCCCCCTCTACTCTACCTTTGTAAGGTCCCACCTGGAGTGCTGTGTCCAGTTCTGGAGCCCCCAACACAAGAAAGACATGGACCTGTTAGAACAACTCCAAAGGAGGCCACCAGGATGATGCGAGGGCTGGAGCACCTCTGCTGTGAGGACAGGCTGGGAGAGTTGGGGCTGTTCAGCCTGGAGAAGAGAAGGCTCTGGGGAGATCTTATAGCAGCCTCCCAGTACCTGAAGGGGCTCCAAGAAAGCTGGGGAGGGACTTTTGACAAGGTCAGGGAGTGACAGAACAAGGGGTGATGGCTTTAAACTGGAAGAGGGGAGATTTAGATGAGATATGAGGAAGAAATTCTTCACTGTGAGGGTGGTCAGACACTGGCCCAAGTTGCTCAGAGAAGCTGTGGCTGCTCCTCCCTGGAAGTGTTCAAGGCTAGTTTGGCTGAGGCTTTGAGCAACCTGGTCTAGTGGAAGGGGTCCCTGCTGATGGCAGGGGGGGTGGGACTGGGGGGGGTCCATTCTGTGATTCTATTTTTGAAGACTGGAATGATATTTTAAGTATTGGTGGAAACTTTCCACTAAGAGCAGCGTAAAATTAAAGATCAGATGTTATCCTGAAAAGTAAGGTTTAGTTAAAATAAGAGGAGTCCTGTGGCCTGCACCATAGTGATGATAATCCTTTCTGGCTTTACAGTCCATGGCTCAATAAATCCCAAGGATAACCACGTAACTATCATGCGCCTTTATCAACCACCATATGCCAGGCTGCTTTTACTGGTCACAAGAAGCTCATTTATCCCATGAGCAGCCACCCTAATTTCAGTGATCTGCTGTTAGTAAAGTGGATCCATCCATACAAGGAGTACTTTGCTTGGCCTAATGGTTGCCCAGATGGCAACCACAATCTGCCCTAGAGATGATTGTTTAGTTCTCCAAAGTCAGCTGTGTTTCATCCTCTTCATTGCAAGAAAACATAAATCCTTGCAAAGAAAAACACAACTTCCCCCGCTCCAGTGTATAATGCTTGTTTAATTTGGGCTTTGTAATGTTTTCTGCTTTTCATGGGTCTTGACATGTTAGTACTCAAGATCTTAAGTCTGTTACAGAACATCCAGACGTTTTGAGGCTCATGTTCTGCAGAATCCATTTTTTGGGGTTTTTATTTTTGGCTTATGTATCTGTTACATGGTTGACTCCAAGGTCATACATGGGTTCGATAACTGTGCACCAGTTATTTCTTTAGGCTGCAACAGCCTATATCTATTCCTAGGGAATTCAGTGGCAAGATTGTGAATAAAATATGAGAATTCCTCATTCAGGAATAATTTTGGGCAGCTCTGTTATCCCACTGAAGTGCAATGACTTTTGGTCAAATTTTCAGTACTAAAGAAAGCATTCTATAGCCCCAAAGCCCAGACAGAATGATAGAAGAAGAGATTAAAATGAAACAGTTGCAGCAAAATATCCTAGATAATTATGCTGATGTACCCCTGTGTCATTAAGGCTTGGGGGGAGATATTTAGGGAACTAGTGAATTGCTCTAATGAATGTGTGTGACACTTGGAGCAATGTGCATGCCATTTGTGATGGCTCATCTGAATTTCTCTCTCTCCTCATCATATATTACATGTTCTGCTGTTGACATTTAAACCAGAGCAGCATACTAATGAATCCAGGAGGGGAGAGAAGTTTTCAGTAGTGGATTTGCAGCTGCGATGGACTTAACAAGAGAAACAACACTGAATTAATAGCCTGCTGCTTCTCCAACCTGGATTCATAGGTGACTTTAGCAATTTGCATAGTGGCATCCAGGGTTTGGGATTCAGTTGCAGAATTACAGAGTAATGGCTCATTTCCAAAATAATTTTGAGTTGCTTTCTTCTACTGCCTGCTTTGCTGGAATTTCATGGGTAATTATAGAAACAACACTCAATTAAAACAGGGATGGCATCTCATCAGGAATCTGTCTTTAGCTTTTCCCTCTGAAGTCAGTACAGCAACATGACTACACATCAGCTTCTTAATCTTCAGTTAGTTCCAGCTTCAGGTTGTTGTGCTTTATATTTACAGCCAATTCTGTGTATATGAATCAATAAGATCTTCCACAAGTATGTGCCAATCTAGGTTCTGTATTCTCTTCTTACAGCATCCCTAAGACAACGTATGTTATTTACAAGTAGCTACCTAAAGCAGGTCTGGTATTCCTCAGGGGCCACAGACAGCACACAGTTTACTTCATTTTCCAAAGAATGCTACTCCTACCTGCCTGTATACTTGGCATCTATTCACCCCACACTTTAAAAACACCTCTGAGGTCATTCCAGTGTCATTATTGGTACTGGGAGTTCAATGTGGGTAAATACGAGCTTCGTATTATCTTTCTTGAATGTGAAGCATTTGTTTATTTGCAAATATGTTTAGAAAAAGAAGGAAAATAAATGCAAAATTTTGTCTAATGATTCTTACAATAATTCAGATAAAAATCTCTCCTAGAAGCCTGGTTAAATATGATTTTTGGGGTCTAAGGCTCAATCTATGATATAATATTTCACAGAATCCAATATCTTTTGTTAACGTCAGTAAAATTCCTACCAGGCTGACTTTATCACCAGTGTGTTAAATACTGGCCTGTTTATTGTATATCTTTGGTCTCATTCTCATATAAATCAGTGTGAATTTTTGCATTCCTCTTGGTTTACTCCTTTTTTTTTTTTTTTTGTTCTAAATAGATACCAAATCAGTAAAATTTTTGCAAACTTTGAGCTATGTATTCTATCCTCTGAATGTACACAGAGAAAATTTTCTTTAGGCAAAGAATTTGATGGAGAGTTACTCCAAGGCTTTGTTTAAATTAAGAATCTTGGTAAGTACAGAGATCAGAGCCCCTTCAGTTGCTATGTTTTAAAAGATACTTTTATTTGAACACTGTTTTCCTTCTACTAGCTAATGATAATTAATTGGCTGCCAGTAGCAATCCTACCACCTGTTGAGCTTCATTTCTCATACCTTCCCCCCAACAGTGCAAACAGGTCTAACCAGCTATAGCAAGCAATTTAAGAAAGAAAAAAGGAAACGAGGATGCCTGTGTCCAGCCCTGCTGTGACTAAACCAAGAACAGAGGGCTGCTCAGGAGCATCGGAGATCTGCATCTCATTTAACCATGGACCCAGCGTACTGGGGCAAGAAGTGACCTTGGAAGACAACAGCAAAGCTAAACCTTTCTAAGCAGAATAACAGGTACAGTGTTCAATTGTTTGATGACAGCTTTTCATTTCAAACATCAGCATTTCTGTATTAGCCATTAGAAAAACAGAAAGCACATTTAATTAAAGCATCAGTGTTTACCAGGCTGCTGAGTCTTGCTTAGCACGTTACCTGTAATATTCTCTATTCTCAGAATGGAAAATGCCCATCTGGCATATTTAGCTATTAAAAGGAGTAATTATTAATACCTGAAGGCAGCTAATACAATTTGGGTTTTTTAAAATGCAATGTATGTGTTTGTTCATAGAATTCCTGGTCATTGTTTTAATAAGGCAGATGATTAAAGGCCAAAGATACAAATATGTATAAATCTTTCCTGTATCCATATACAAAAAACAGTCTCTAAGATGGTGCAGTCTATATAGCTCACAGAAGAAGGACAAAATCAGTAAGTGGAACAAATTGAAATATTGATATATATCACTATGGCATCACTATAGCAAAAAAGGCTGGATGTCCAAGTCCTAAATCCTGACTCTAATGAGTTTATCTTGAAAAATACAGCATTTTCTGTTCTGTTCCCCCTTTAAAGATTAAAAAAACCCCCCTGGTTTTCTACTGTTATATAAATGTATCATTCCAGAACTGTATACTGTTACATTTCCAAGCAATCAAGATTTTTTGAAGGAAATCAGTCAAAAGTCCAATTTCTATTGTTATTTTCAAATTGCACAGAAAGAACTGCCTGTAACAACTTGATTATTGCTGCCTGTCACTGCTATGATATGATACTGTTTGAAGGCCAGTGTATGAACATATTGGCACATGCAAGTTACTGTAGGTGTTGGGAGGCACTAGATAATGATAAGTGTCTAGATTTGATCACAGGCTAGTCATTTGTTTTTATAAGTCAAATCCTTCATCCAAAACCCGCTCCCATTTTCCTTACCAAGACAATGAACCAAAACTAACAAACAATCTGCTTTTATCATGGATATCAAAACTAGGTACATTTAATAATAATACAATGAATAAAGCCAAATAAAATCCTACTGTTGAAGCTGAGAACAGTTACAAAAATAAAGGCCAGTAGGGAATAATGGCGTTTACAACTCTGAATTTGACTAGCAAATCCCTCAGTGAGATATCATGGTAGTATTCCCCATACAGTTTTGCTCTTACATCTTCATTTTAGTTTACATGTTTTCTATTGTGCTGCTCAGAATATCAATAATATGCAAACCTACTCTTTCTGTGCACGCATATTGACTTGGGACATCATGGCCACAACTGCGTAAGGCATGTGTATGCTCTGCACCCACCTCTTCAAAAGGTAAATGCACAGGAATGACACAATTTGCAGGAACTTAAATCAGTCACAGGCTAAAAATCTGACATCGGTGAGGAGAAATGTTGTCTTCAGCATTTGCTGTGAGATTTTTGATTCTTTGACTTTGAACCTTTTCAGTATCAGGCCACATGCAGCTCTCATTAGTGTGAGGAAAAGTTATTTGGTACTGAGGAGAACTTCGTTAAGGTCTATAGGATTTTGAAGGGAAGAGAGAGGTTGTTATTATGTGCCACTTAATTTAGAGCCCAATAAAAAAAAAAAATCCAAGAGTACAAAATTTCACCTAAAGGAACACAAATAGTGATTAAACTTTAGCAGAACTTTCCTACAAATTTATTAAATAATACAGGAACTAAACCCACTGGATCATTAGTATAGGTTGGCAATGCAGTATATACTTAATAAGGAAAAGTAGAATCAAAGAACAACTCCTTATTCTAAAAAAGGTATTGAACCTGTTGTTCTTTTTTTCTTCTGAGATTTCTTCAGTCACATGGATGAGATGCAGAGCCCATTGAAAGATCCAGGAATTAAGGCTTTGTACTGCAGGTAGAGCTTGCTCCCAAGTTGAATGTCTGATACTATCTTTCAAGAAAAGGGTGAATTCTGTTAATCTGATTGATACTGGTCTGTGCTAATTTCTGACTTACTACATTTGGAGGTGAGGGTACACATGCTCTCAGTATGGGAAAAAGATCCAATTATGTTAAAACAGTACTTGGTCTCTTCTCTGGATATTTATCTGTCTCTAGATGTCATTCTTGCAGATTAGAAACAAATATACAGAGACATGTCCATTTGGGAAAGATGGTCTAGCCTTAAACTATGTCCTCTTGAGGTTCCTAAGGAGATCAGATTAGAAATAGATATTTAATGGTTTCATGCTGTCTATTAACATCGAAAACCATCTGTTCTTTGATATACTTTAAACAGAGACCTAATTAAAAGTTCTGAAGCAGAGTGATGCTCACAGAAGCTTTGGTTAATTTAAAAAGCCCTTTAATAGCCTGGGCTTTTGTAATGACTGGTTTTTTTAAAATTCATTCCTATTTACTTACAGCCTTTAAGACACAGATTCAAGCGTCCTGAAAGTTAAATACTTGAAAACTGTAGGATAATCTTCACACTTCCAAATGAAGGGATCACTTAGCTTTGCTAAATGAGGGAAGAAAAGGGAAACAATCAAGTTTTTTCCAGTCTAGACACCGACTATTTCATGGGGTACACACAGATGTTAACGCTGTGTGTTTTTGTATAGGCAGTTTGCATTGCCAGAGATGGATCTAATTCATCAAAGGTCAGGTCTTGATCAAACTCTGAGGGGAATCAGCTCTAGGTTATGGATTTGGGATCTTCACAAACTTTGGATGTTGCTATATTGGAAAGAGCATTTTCTCTAAGCTTGACAATAGGTAGCTTCTTCCACAAACAACTGCTCCTCTGTTTTTTTCCATGTGCAACTTCAGTCTAGGCCTTTTTGACTAATTTCGTAGAATTGTAGCAGCCTAACTTCTGTAAGTTACCCTGATGTGAACTAGGGGATGAACTGAACTGTCTCTTGAGTCCTCTTACAGACTTGTTTTGTATAATTTAGAATTGTTTTATGATTTTCTGCAACTCTGAATATGATGGTAGGAATCACTGTCTTGCAGATTCAGACTGTCACAGCTTGAGATACAGAGCCAGATTCTGGTCTACAGCCAGTAAATTTGCTTCTGAAGCAAGATCAACGCTAGGGTCGTACAAGTCTACCTGAAAAGAACAAAACCTCTTGAAGAGACACATCATAACCCTTAAAATGTTTAATTCCTGCGTATTAGTATACACCAATTTATATTTATTTATATATAGAATAATAATAATAATAGAATAGAAATATATAGAATAGAATAGAATAATAATAATAATAGAAATGATGAAACCCTGAATAAATAACAATGAGTAAAATTTCACAGTTCCATCAAATTCTTGTTTGTGACAGAAGATACCACTTTTTCTTGCATGCATTGTGTTTTATTGGATTCTTCTATCATGGGTTACACCACTTCCTTCTAACTTTTGCCCAGCTACTGGACTAAGAGGAACAAGAAAAGAAAAAATTCACATTCTGGCAAAAGGAAATAATTATGAGAAACACTGCAGGTCAGTGAAAGCAACTACTGGCTGTGACAGAGCCCAGGAGTGGTCAACTGGAGCAAGACTGAGAAAGAGGAAAAGACTGCTAGTTTCAGCCTTCATCAGTCATTGACCTCTCACAGTTGAGGATGACCTTGTGTAAAAGTGGTATGTCTTCTAGAATCCAGCTTTTTCTGTTGCCATGGTGATATTTAACTTTTTTTTTTTTTTTTCCACTCTGTAGTGTGAGACTGTAAATATTACTTTAGAATTTTATGGAGTGATGGT
The DNA here is from genome assembly GCF_000700745.2 of Antrostomus carolinensis. Classification (NCBI taxonomy): domain Eukaryota; kingdom Metazoa; phylum Chordata; class Aves; order Caprimulgiformes; family Caprimulgidae; genus Antrostomus; species Antrostomus carolinensis. The sequence continues at coordinate 30,987 of NW_010310026.1, read as the reverse complement.
CCCTTAATAGCAACAGCAGCTCTAAACTACCTGGTTGGGTAAGACAGAAATAGTAGCACCAATTCTCAGTTTTGTGTGATGGCAATTTCTTTGAATTCAAACAGTTTCTAAAAGCTTGATGGTACCTTTTTTGAGTGTCCTTAGAGTTTGAAAGGTCATTACTATTATCAAAAGCATTTTTTTCCAACTTGTTTTATCTTCCACTGAGCTAGTGTTGGCCTCCTCTTCTGGGTTAGAAATTCCCAACTAGAAGTTGCTTGGTATTTATTGCATGGAAGAGCTTAAAATGTTAAAGCTTATTTCACTGTCTAACTTTGAAAAGGCACTTCCAGATTCTTATGATATTTTTCATAAATAATCAAAGTGTGTGTTTCGAGTTCTACAGAAATCATTTGACACTCCTTGTCAAACTCCACTAACTCTGTCACATTCTTACTTAGAAGCCATTCAGTTCTATCATACCAGCTTCAAATTCACTTTAGTGACCTTCTGGATGTGAAAGTAAGTCAAACATTTCTCTCAGCTACTCAGGACTTCAAGGTTTTAATTGCTTCTGCAGTACCTGTCACTAAACTCAGGTAGCAGTGGCTCCAGTATGATTATTCTCAAGATTTTTGGGTCTATAAAAGCACATAAGTAAAATCTTTTTGATACCAAAGGAAATAAAAAGCATGCCTTAAATTTTTAAAACACATGCCTTTCAAGGGATCATTCTTAGCCCATTAAAATTAATGCCAATCCATCCAACAGCTTAGATGAATGTCAGGGCAGGCTGTTGTTTCCTAGGCATTTTCTGAGCTAGCTAGACAGTAAACAAAAACTAATGAGCTATAATTAAAATCTCATTGTTTAATATGTCTTACTTGGCAGAGATATTTTTTTGCTTTGAAGTTAAAGTATGATTCTGTTCTGGAAAGTGACTCTAAGAGTGACACTGGGAAATGCCATATTTATTTGTCACTTTATTTTTCCCAGATGACTCTGATCATAAGCAAAAACCCATTTCTTCTGCCTTACCACTTGCCCTGTAAATGGCATACTTGGAATGAAATTTAAGCCATGTCCTTCACTGCTTATGATTGATCATCACTGAACACGATAAAGCCTGGAGAAATCATAGCAGCGATCAAAAATGCAAATAAACAGTATCTGTTGTAACCATGAATTAAAGATATGTCAGTGATTTGGAATGCAGCTTTCTACATTGACTTCAATTATCTTTCCATCTGGTGTTTGGGAGCTAATTCTGAAAGTGTTTATACATGGACTTAATCCCCACGCTGAAAATATCACTGTCAAGTGCCAGACCCATGTAGTCTGATTATGCAAAGTCTTTAATTTTCATTGATTTTGTAAACTTTAGCTGTAGAACTGATGTTGTGGGGAGAAAAAAGGAAAAGAGAAAAGAGGAAAAAAAGGGAGAAAGGGAGAAAAGGGGAGAAAAAGGGGAGAAGGGGAGAAAAAGGGGAGAAGGGGAGTAGGGGAGTAAGGGAGAAAAAGGGGAGTAAGGGAGAAAAAGGGGAGTAAGGGGAGTAAGGGAGAAAAAGGGGAGTAAGGGAGAAAAAGGGAGAAGAAAAGAAAAAAGGTGGAAGAAAGGAAGGAAAAGTAAGGAAAAAAGAAGGAAAAGGAAGGAAAAGTAAGGAAAAAAGAAGGAAAAGGAAGGAAAAGTAAGGAAAAAAGAAGGAAAAGGAAGGAAAAAGGAAGGAAAAGGAAGGAAAAATAAGGAAAAGGAAGGAAAATAGGGAAGAAAAAAGGAAAAGGAAGGAAAAAGGAAGAAAAATGGGGAAAAAAGGGTGAAAAAAGGTACAATCATTCCAATTGTGACATTGTGTGTTCCACGTGCTGGCTGAGGAACACAAATGCAGGCAAAGCAGTGCACAGTGTGTCTGAGCACCTCCACTGCTGAAAGCTTCTGCCCCTGGTCCCTAACCTGCTGCACGCACAAGCACCCTCATGGTGTCTGAGCTCAGACCTTGAAGAGCTCCTTAAAATCTGCCTGACAAAAAGGTCACAAAATGTAATGAGAAGCAAGGAAATGTCACCAAGTGGATGTATCTGTAGTATGTACTGCAGGGGTTAGTTCTTAGGCCTTTAATTAATAAAAAAATAAAACAAAATCATCAGTGACTAGTCCCTAGGTTGAACCTTTGCTGTTGTATTGTGGCTAGAGCAGTTACCAAAGGGATGGCAATGATGAAAATAAAAATCATCAATGGATTGTTTCAACCAGAGCATGTAGCCAGGGAGTTTATGAACATGCAGTGTGTGCTGAGCACCTGAGCCATAACCTGCATCACTGCTGCTGTCACTTGCTCTGGTGATCCCCAGCTTTTCCTGCAAAGTGCAGCTACACCCCAAAACTGGGAAGGCACTGAAGAGTGAAAAATGGATTAATTACTGGGAAATAAGTTGCACTTAAATGCAGCCTTGCATTTCTTTGGATCAAAGACAGTTCTTTAAAGCAAAAATTAAGTTTTAAGTTAAAATTAATGTTGTCAATCCTTCATTTATATGAGCTCAACAGTAGGAAAAGTGTTGCAATGTAGAGAAAGACACAGTAAATATTTGAAATTATTTTAATTATACACATCTGAGTCCTCTAGAGCTGACCACTGCCTTTGCCATTCCCCTAAGTGAAACTGTTCCCATCTCACCACAGTAGTTTTCAGGATCACTTCAGGGCTGCTGGAATTACAGAGTAAAAATGTTCATTTAGAAAACTGAGGGACCTCCTCATTCGTCATCCTTGCACAGTGACACAGTAACTCAGAGTTTAAAACTGTCTGTCTGAATGGAAAAAGATAAATATAGCAAGGAGAAACAACCTGAGGGCAGTTTGGCAGCTATTGTCTACCAATAAAATGCTAAATTATCGGGTGGAAGCATAGGTGCAGGAAGAGAATCTTAGAATCATAGAATGGTTTGGGTTGGAAGGGACCTTAAAGCTCATCCAGTTCCAACCCCCCTGCCATCAGCAGGGACACCTTCCACTAGACCAGGTTGCTCAAAGCCTCATCCAGCCTGGCCTTGAACGCTTCCAGGGAGGGGGCATCAGCAACTTCCTTGGGCAACCTGTTGCAGTGTCTGACCACCCTCACAGTGAAGAACTTCTTCCTAATATCTCATCTAAGTCTCCCCTCTTCCAGCTTAAACCCATTTCCCCCTGTTCTGTCACTCCTTGCCCTTGTCAGAAGTCCCTCCCCAGCCTTCTTGGAGCCCCTTCAGGTACTGGGAGGCCACTATAAGATCTCCCTGGAGCCTTCTCTTCTCCAGGCTGAACAGCCCCAACTCTCTCAGCCTGTCCTCACAGCAGAGCTGCTCCAGCCCTTGGATCATCCTGGTGGCCTCCTTTGGACTCGTTCTAACAGGTCCATGTCTTTCTTGTGTTGAGCTCCAAAACTAGACACAGCACTGCAGGTGGGGTCTCATGAGAGCAAAGAAAGGCGAGCTGGGGGAGAGAGGGACAAATCACCCATTTTAATCTAGGAACTTTCCTGCCTCCAGAGTGGAGCTGCCCCTTGCAGAGCCAGGAAAGGGAATTTCAGCATCCCCGGACAGAGCTATAAGTTTGGGTAGGAAAGAAATTATTGATGAGTTTGTCACACTCATAGTGGAGTTATTAAAGCTTCCAAGGATGTCACCGTCTAGCAGCCAGAAAGGAGGGGTTATTTCATTGCCTCTTCCAAAGGCTGGGTGAAGAGCTCCTACTTGGCTTGACCTTGCTCATCCCTGTGCCCAGGCAGGAGCCCAGGCCACCATCACCCACCATCTCCATGGTTTGGGAGCTGCTCTGTGTCCCTCTGTCTCTCCCTGAGCTGTGCAGAAGCCCTGTCCTGCCCAGGAGGTCTGTGCCCCCTCATATCAAGAGCAATAGATATTCATCTACCACGTGGGTTAAAACTCCCTTTATCACTCCCTTCCATGATGCTCCTTCAGATCCATCTTTAGGAACTCTAATGAATTGCTATTTGCTGTTCAGGTGATGTTTGCACTCAACAATGTTTGTGTTTTCTGCGGAGCAAGATTTAAGATGAAGCAGTTATAAAATTCCCAGGACTTACAGCCCTGCTGTGTGTGCTAAAATTAATGAACAGCATTCGGAGCACTTTGCAAAAGAGTCCCTAAATTATGTTTTATGTGTACATCTGTGCAAATAAAGAAAAAAAAGCCAGATGAAGCAAGTTCCTAAGCTCTCAGATGAGAAGACAAGTTAGAAGGTGACGGCTTCTGTAGTAACTGCCTGGGAACACAGCCTCAGCAAATATGACATAATTTGAAATCAATCTTTTATTGATGACAAACACATGTGAACTCCATCCAGCTGCCATTTGCCTTGGGGTAGTTGTGTACACTCTACATTAACACCAATTAGCTGACCAGGGCACAGTCTGTGCCCTCAGAGCTGGATGCAGATCAGTTTGCTGATCAAGTTGAGAGAGAAAATGATGAGCTGAGAGAGCGGCTAGTCAGAGCTTGGAGTGTGACATCCATTCCCACCAAGCCTGAGGGCTTTCCTCCATGTGTTGGAAGGGCACGTGCTGCTGTGTTTCAGTGTTCTGCAAGGCAACGGGGGGAGAAGGAAAGAACTGGAAATAAGGAAGCAAATGCCTGGTTTATGAGAATTTGCCAGAAATCTCGTTACAGCCACTTTTGTGTCCATTTTGTAAATGAATACTGTGCAGCATAAATCAGAGAAGATGGAGCCTCCAGCTGGCTGTAGAAGTGTGATACCAGTGGCTCTGGTACGCATCTATTTTTGGACACAAAGCTGATTTTTTCTCAAATTCTACCATATCCAGGTTTTAGTTGCACACTGAAATATTACACTCTCTGTCCAATGGCATTTTGCTCTGAGGAGGTGTACTTTATAACTTACATTTTCCTTCTTTGAGGAAGAAGAAAGGAGAGCAAAGCAATCCTGTGGAATGGCAGCCGGGTGCTCTGGGGGAGCTGAAGATAACTGCGAGGCATCATCTGTTCACTGGCAACACTGCTAGGAAAAGGCAGACGAGGAAAACCAACTTTTCAATCCTATTTCCTAATCTGGAGGGACAGGTGGGTGTGGAAAGTAATGACAGCCTGTAATAGCCTTGGCTGGCCATCTGGTAGGGGTTTTATTTGCTCTGTAAAGCACAGTGAGCTTAATACTGAGTTTAGAAAACATTGTGCTGTCTGAAAATTCAGTTGGGAAAATAGACTTTCAGGAAAAGAGAGAATTTCTTCCATCCCAAAAGCATTTGTAGGTGTGGAGATACTCTGTGTGTATTTGTATATGTATTTACATGCACATGCACACATGTCTACGCACATTATATATCTATATATCAATCCTAGAAAGTTAACAAATACCTCCAGAGTATTTTTATTAGTAATGTTGGGTTTTAGTTTTGGTTTAGAGCCAAAGAATAATAGGAAATTTTTGAAATATAACCTTTTTACACACTAAATAAATTAAAAGACAATCTGGGGAGGAACTTAAACACAGTCTTTAATCAACAGCTTTAAAAAAACACTGGAGAAGCTGCAAAATCAAATATTCAATGTTTCAGATATGCGGGTGTAGCACAAGAACACCTATGTGGCATTTCTCAGCCAGACAAAGTTGGTACATATGCAACTTTGAACATCAGTTTACTTTGAAGGCTGAGCTGCAGGAGGCTTGTTCTTTCAGTCCAGCTTATCTGTTCAGGTCTCCATTAACTTTCAGCTATGTCCTTTCTAGCTCAAAGCTAAAATTAACTTTTTCGAGGAGTCTTTGTGGAGCAGCTTTCCTTTGGAAGTAAAATAGCCAGCACGTTATGACCCTACATAATGTTGTTGTGCAAAAAGCCCTACAGTTTGTTGTGCAAAACAACAACCCAAAGCTTGCCAGCACTCTCATCCTTTTCTGTGATGCAAGATTTGAGTCAGGATTGAAAAACAATTTCTAGCATATCAGAGTAAGGACAGATCAGTGAGAAATTTAATTGCTCTGATTACCTTAGTCTTAATATGATTTCTGCTCCCAGGGAGGTGTTGGGGTAAGCACAGCCCCCAGAGCAGGGCCAGATCACTCCACTATGGAGTGGCACCTGAGACATTGGTAGATGCCAGACAGCAGAAATGCGAGGCTAAAATGGAGAACTTAATTGAAACTGGATCTGCATTAGCTGGGGCTGTGGCCACAGTGGTACTCACCTCCTCCAGGTCAGCTCCAGATTAGAAGCAGTATCCTTCTGGAGAAGGATAGAGGAAGGAGATGGTGTGTGCAATAAAAGAGCTGAGTGAAGGTTTTTTTTGTTGTTTTGGATTTTTTTTAAACATTTATATGTGAGGTGCCAGCTGAGTTTTGTTTCCAGAAATTGTCTTTAATGGATCTTTAGGTTGTTGAGTGTTGTATTTAAAGTGGGATATGGGTTTCAGTTAAGGTCTGCAGATAAGGTTCTCCCACTTTGGACATTATTATTTTTATAACCAGCCATTCCAGTTACTGCCCAATGACTGCTGAGTATGGTTTATCCAGTCCCTAGCTTGATGAAAAGGAAACGGTGGTGTTATGGGTCAACCACAAGTGGTACAGCCAATGGTTGGCTTTCAGAGAAAGCTGATAGTTTGGATTGTGTTTTTGTTTTCAAAATTACATTCATTCCAACTTTATGAATAGTTACACAATAAGTGATGTAGAACATCTGTGCTAGTGATGGCTGTCATGGGGAAGTAATTGTCCTGCTGGGGATAGAAAAGGGTGAGGAGATAACTGCTCTACTGTAACATTTGAACATTGGTTTACCGACAGGCATTATCACATTAATCTTTCAGAGATCAATAACCACAAACCAGAGCCCTGCCAGGGTTTAGCAACATCTAGAGGATGTACTTTGGTTAAAAAAGGCTGACGGATGAACAAGTGAACGTACCACAGGCAGCAGAATGAGAAAAAGCTGCTGGGCCTCAGCCTTTCTTCTGACTCTGTTACAACATGATGGGCATGACACTTACAGTATTGCTGGCTCAGTAAATGCTGCTGCTCAGCTTTCCTGAAATGTCTACGACACTAAAGATTTTTTTTTTTTTACTACTGATAGTTGTCATTTAATTTTTTGTTCTTACTAATGATGTGTTTTGTGTCTTGGTTTAGTCAGTTGTTTTGTCACCCAGTGGCCACTCTCCACTTGGGAAAGGGAACTGGGAAGGGGAAGGAGACCTGTGGGTTGAAATGAAAACAGATTTAATGAAATAATAATAAGAACTAATATTAATACTAATATAAAATACACAAAGTTATACTCAGATGACAAAAATGTGATGGTCATAACAAGCAGGAGAACAGGTCTTGAGAGCATAATGGTGGATGAGACCCTCCAGGGATGATGGCCATTGAGGAAGAGGGTTGTCCCTAGCAAACTTTCCAGTTTACAGTAAGCGTGATGTTTATGGTATGGAGTACTGCTCTTGGTCAGTTTGGATCAACTGCCCTGGCTTTTGGTCATCCTCACCTTATCACCTGGCTAAATCTAAACTGCTAAAGACCTTGATCTCTATGGAAAGCTACATGCCATGGCTGGCCACAAACTAGAACAAAGAGTCTTATTGACATTGTTCTCACAAAATTGGGTGCTACACTCTTCTTAAAAATGCAGCTTTTCTGACAGAGACTTAATTCCATGATCCTATCCCAGCAAAACCAGGACATCTTGCCATCTGATTTTATAACTGTTGCCTAATAGCACAGAAAGCTGCTGGCAAATTTCTTGTCATGGAAACTATTCTGGTCTTCAGTAGTACTGGTAGCTTTGATAGCAGAAGTTTGGGTGAGGTTGCTCTTCTTTTTCTTATAATTGCAGGAAGTACTAACTGGTTTTACTTTTATACAGTTCAAGTTGGAAGTTTAAGGGTAGTTTTTACTTCCAAAAAGTTTTATTTTCAGGATACAAGTGATAGAAAATGAATTACAAAATTGTAAATTAAAATTTTAAACACTAACTTCTTGGAAGGAAGGTGTAGTAGATTTTAGCCACACAGGTCAGTCTTAATCCAGAAGTTTGGGCAAAACCTCTGGTAGCAGTTACATCCACAAAGATAAAACATTAAAACATCCCAAAGATTAAGATGAGTGCTTAGGTTTCTTAGCTATTTATTATTTACAGTACTGTGAATACACATTGCAAAATTAGCCTCTAACTGTAGAAATTTTATTATTTAAGAGGACAAATCCTCATACAAAGAACAGACATGCCACACTTCCCACATACACTGCAGAGCACGTTGGCATAACGACTGAACCAAGATACCAACTTAAACTCAACAAGAATCCTGGATGTTGGCTTGACATTAGCTTGAGGTACTGACTGTCTCAAGAAATATAAAGTACTCATGTTAAGTAATGTTATACTTAATTTCATCCTTAAACTTTTTCTCAATGCTTAAAAAAATGAGATGGAATTGAACATCCTAATGTTGTTTCCACTTTTCAAGTACTTTCCTTTCTGATATTAAACACACTGATTTAGAAGTGCAGCTTTAAACTACGAAAACATGTGCTTCATAAAAAATATTTTTTAACAATTGAAATGTAAAATGCATCAATGAAAAAAAAAAAGGGGGAGGGGAGGTGGGTGGGATGTCTATGGTAGCTTCCTTGCTGTGATTACTTGGATGATTCCTCTGCATAATTGTTCCACTAAGACTTCAGCAGATGGAGTAATAGGCAAGCTTTAAACACTGATTATCAATTCCTGCACCAGTGGTTTTTTGTCTGTTTTGTCAATCCAGAGATTTTTCATAACTGTTCCCCAGAAGGCTCTTATGCCAAGATTACCCAACAGACTGACAAAACTAGCTGGTCACCATATGCCATGCTGGTTGCAGAGATTAACCCTTACGTTCCTACTGGAAGCAGAGCTACAGCAAGAACTATTGCTGACCCATCAACATTCAAGTTCATTTAGCCTGCAGGAAGCACCTATATTGCTTAATTCCAGGTTCTCTTATCTCAATGTAATTATTTTGCCAATATACTTTCTCGTGATATATGGAGATTTTAAAGCCCAATTTTGTCAGTAATTGCTAGAAACTCAAGCAACTTTTTGTTTCCAGTTGTAACATTTTGAAAGCATCCTATAATGCCTAACAGTTTCCTTTATCCAGACGTGAGAGGACAACAAAAACCCTCTCTGTTTGATCTCCATTGAATAAAAGCCAGATGACCACTCTAAATGCAGAAAAATCATTTACTAATTTAATATTTCTATTAAAGTAGTTCTCACTGTATAGAAATCACAATGAGCACCCAAGCTGCTTAATAGGAGAGATTTTCAAGACATTTATTAATAATTACAAATATGGACACTGATGTTGATCCTTATTTTATGTTCTAGTATTACGGAACTATACTAGAATCCAGCTTTTTGCTCATTAACACTCCAAGAACAGAAGAGATTAAATAAAAAGATGTATCAACTAGGAAATCAGCTTTTGAAGTTGTGATGCTTATGGCACAGGACCTCATAAACTCAATCTTAAAGTGTCTTGTCCATGTTGGATACTATGTAAAGATTTGGCTTTCATACTTTCACTTCACAGTCTATAATTTGCCTGTTACAGTCTGATTTTTGCTGAATTCTCATTGGATTTCATTTCTATTAAAAGCATTTTCTTAAATACTCAACTGAAATTCCTGTACGTCTGCATGCTGGGAACATCCATATTTCAGCTCTTTGATGACCTTCCTTATACTTAATTTGTGTGCTTTTCATATTCGATGCACTAATTGGCTTTTCACAGTCTGACTTTTCAACTCTGCATGATAGAACTTATTATATTTAAACCATTTTTACCCTTGTTTCCTCTTCCTTTTCCCCACTTTATTTTATTCCCCATTTTTCCTTTTTATTAATTCTGTGCTGTCCTCTTTTCTGTCAGCAATGTATATGCACGTAGATGAAAACGGCTTCAAATTAACATCTCGCCCAACAACTCATTTCCTACTCTATGAAAGCTGATTTAAAGACTAATTGGCCAAGCCTTTTAGCTTATTTCAGTTTGCTATGTAGGCTTCTCTGCAGCCGTGCAGATTTACAACACCTCTCAGCCTGGCACTCAGATCGAAGATGTGGGTTAAAATCTGGAGTTTGGACAGTAAGAGTGGAGTCATCCCTCACTTACCTTGTCACCATCATTAGTGCTTCCTCACATATATCACCCGTCACAGGAGAAATGGTTTGCATCTGAAATAAGTCAGCTGCTGAACTACAAGTGGGTTACTCAGAGTTTCAGACGAGGTTCTCTCTGTCAGGAACAGCTTTTCTCCCTTTAATGCTGCTGACTTTGTAGTGTGTGCATTTGAGCTAACAGGATTGCTGAGACTTCTCTACACGAGTGCAGACCCCTTTCCTGGATATTCACTAGCAATAATTCATTAAAGCTTTTCTTCCCACCCATATTTACAAGGCAAATTCTCAAAACATGTCATGGGAGGTGACAGCTGCTAAAAAGAGAAAGGAAGCACTAATGCTCTGTGTATATATGTATATAATCAAATGCCTATTTTCTCATGAAGAATGTGGAGACATTTGTTTCATGCAATATTTACTTCTCTAATCTGGTCTCTTACCATCCTTTTACTCTCTCTTAAAAACTGTGTACCAAAACCCTCATTATGAAAGCAATAATCTCTTTTTTGAATACTCTTTGCACTGATGTTTATCTGAGCCACCCCTGCCCTGATTCTCACTTGGCAAAGGGGCACTTTAACACCAGGTAAAGGAGGGCACACAAGTCAAATGACACTTTTCTGAGATAATTAGCTGTAATCTTAACTAGAAAATTCTTACTGATCAATGGTTATTGATGGCATAAGCCATGGAGAACAGCTGCCACCAGCTCAGCAGAAACATTTGCTTCTTGTGTGCTCCTGGACACAAGCAAAGAGACGGACTGCTCAAGAGAAGTCTTGTGGCAAAAGCCTTCTGTAGTCCCACCGTGGCCCATAGGACTGTGCCAAACAGAGGGTCTAAACATCTAGATTTAGGGTGTCCAGTGGCCAGACATCTGTAGAAGCAGGCTCTGGGTCTCCAGCAGTCAGGCAGCATTTAAGGGACCTAATCTGTTGTTACTGTTGTTGCAACTGAGGAAAGAGCTGGACTGGCACAAAGGAAAACATGATTTTACCTGGAATATTAACACAGTTTCTATGCTATTAAATCTTTATCCTTCACCTAAGACACTGATAAATATATCTTTTAAAAACTGTTTGTTCCAACTAAAATAGTCTACTTGACATTTACTTGCACAGATTATTTAGACATACTATTCAATTTTTTTTTCCATTCTATTTTGCACTTCACATCTAATTCCTTATTTGTCTGAAATAAAAGCTTTTAAAAAACCCCAAAACAACTAAAACCCACACCTCAAAAAGTTTAGTCCATCAGCCGGTGTGGGAGAGAAGTAGCCTGATTAGTGCTGTAAGCCGCCTCTGTGGTAGTTCCTCACTATGTGGTTGTTACATCAAAACAAAACACTCAACCTGATGGGGAAAAAACACCACATGTGTGAAATATATTTACTGACATAGGGAAGGGAGATCAAGAAAAAGTATTGATGGGAAGCAGATTAAGAAATACTAAGCTAGTTGGATATCATCATCCCATGAGTCAGATCCCTTTCTGCAAGTGTTTTCTGAATATCAGACTACCATAAATTCCAATTTATGAAAATGAGAGGAAGTTTTCACACACAGACCACTTAATAATAATTTCTAGTGGTTAGCAGGACAATTGCCACACACATTTAGTGCACTTTTTTGGTCTCTTAGTTTTGAAGCTGGACTCCAGCTTTGCAGGGGAAAGCAGGATTAAACAATATCACATCAGTGGAACAACTCAGAAGGTGCCTTGCACAGGAATCACACCTGGGAGATACAGAGGAAGAAATTAAACAGGTTTTGGAGTCATCCAGGAGAAAAATCTGGATTAGACCTGAAAGCACAGATATTTTCACAAACATAGTGGAAAGAGGTGTATTTTAACTTCTCATCTAAAAGCATGAACATACTTTCTGACCAAGTGTTTAAGTGTCTAACGCTGACTTTGTTTCTTCTTTGTTTTTAACCAACATTCAAAAAGCAAGCAGGACAGATTTTTATGAAACAAAGTCTGGAAACATAGTGAAGAACAAATTCAGTAAAGCAAAGCCTCACACTTTCTGTTTCAGAAGGAAAATTGAAGAAAAGAAAGAAAAATAGAAAGAAAAAGAAAGAAAAAGACTTAGTATTACCTTAGAAGAAAAAGAAAGAAAAATAAAAAGAAAAAGAAAGAAAAAGGCTTAGTATTACCTTAAGAGAGACTAGAAAAGCCTTAAGTATCAATAAATTATCAGAACTAGACCACATATATCCAAACCTTTTATCAGAATTAAGGTTGCAATCTACTAAGGAAAAATGCAAGATAGAAGTTCAGGAAAGCCAAATGAGACTGTGGAAAACCCAGTATCAATAAATTATCAGAACTAGACCACATTTATCCAAACCTTTTATCAGAATTAAGGCTGTTATCTACTAAGGAAAAATGCAAGATATAAGTTCAGGAAAGCTAAATGAGACTGTGGAAAACCAAAATAAACAGTTTCATCCACTTCCAAAGGAGTGTTAGAATATTAAAACCTAACAAGCTGAAATATTTTTCCTCACTTTTAAAAATTGTTCCAACATTTGATAATGTCTGACAGCAAAGCAGGGACTCGGAGATTGTGGAGAGGAGAGGAAAGAGGGAAGGAAATCCACTTGCACATAGATCAATGTTCCTTGCTTGGCAATTTAGAGAAGACAATTTTGAGACAATACAGCATGAAATCAGCTTAGTCATGTGCTATGGCCAAATGATCTATATAGTCATAAAATGAGAGATTAGTGAAAGTGAAAAAGATGTTCAAAGTTTTATGGCTAAACTGGAATATATTTAACATCTCAATATAAATGCTTAATTCAGTCCAATGCATTACTGGTTTTAGCAGCATGCTAAAAATATTTCAAATACAAACAGCAGAACCTGGATTTTACAGGAGGAGAAGACTTGGCAGTCTGTATCTGTTTCCTTATAAAAAAATTAGTTAAATGCACCCAAGGAATTAATTAGAAAATACAACAGAGAAATCCAAAGCTTTCCTGTTTATTAGGCTCACTAGACAGACTAATTAATATTGCTAGATACTGCATCAGGGTTAGTGACTAAGTGGTCAACCTAGTTGAAAGCTGATTGGAAAAAAATAAGGAAACCGGAATGTAAATCACTCTGATGGGATAAGAAGTGTGATGGGTTGTGATGGAAAAACTGAAGAATGCTGGGCTGTGGCATGTGAGTTTAATAGTGTGAATATCCATATCACAGCTCTGGAAAGGTTAATCCATGTAGTGAACACAGGAAGAGCAGAATGCTGGCGCTGGACATGGCATCAACCCTTCCTCCATGCTGCTACTGTTTCTCTTTCGCACCAACTTGGTAGTTTTGTCCTCATGTGTAGTTTAGAAGACAAAAATAGACAAAAGAAAGAAAAATTATTTTGCAACACAGTGAGGATTGTTTTTACACCTCATTTGAAAATCTTGGAAACCTATGGAGAAAGAATAAAAAGCGTGTTGTTGTTCTTTGAACCATCTTGCTCATGCGTCACTACACCTTCTCCTATCCCATGTAGAATCCACTGCTCCTCAGCCCCCTGCATCACCCTTCCTCCTCTGAACCTCCTCTGCTCCCCAGGTCCTTCCTGACCCACTGACCACAGGGTAACTCCTGTTGGTCACAGGTGCTGGTGACCAACACATTCTAGGAAAGGAATTTTATTCCAGCTGCCAGTCCTGAGAACAGGGTTTGCAAATCATAGAATCATAGAATGGTTTGGGTTGGAAGGGACCTTAAAGCTCATCCAGTTCCAACCCCCCTGCCAGCAGCAGGGACACCTTCCACTAGACCAGGTTGCTCAAAGCCTCATCCAGCCTGGCCTTGAACACTTCCAGGGAGGAGCATCCACAGCTTCTCTGGGCACCCTGGTCCAAATTGAGGGAAAGATCAGTGGAAAGCAGTTATGCTTTCCCTCTCTGTTTTCTGTGTGAGTCATTAAAGACCAGCATTGCTCAGATTGTTCACCAGCACATCCAGTGGGTCACACAGCTGAGCATCACCAGTGGAGCTGCTTGTTTAGCTCTGACTGGCTCCAGATGGTGCTATTTCAGTGGGGCTAATGGGATTAAAGAGCCAAAAACTTCATCCACTGAAGTAAACAGAAATGACAGACTGAATAATACAGAGCTTTTAAGGTTACATTTTAGATGGTTCAGCTGACAGATATTTTACCCTGTTTGTCTCAAGTCAGAATCTTTTCCACTTAAATTAAAATAACTGCTGATCTAGGCAATCAAGGCGAAAGTCGAAGCGAGTTACATGGTCTTATAAGGTAATAACTTAAAAATATCTAACATAAATATAACCACTTGCTTAAAATATACAAAATATAATCTGTTCAGCAAAAAAGTTCCTTTTGATATAACCATCGGTATGCAAGTACAAAGCAAGCTGTGCTTTCCACAGGATCTTCCATTAATTCAAATGCAATATGAGATTTGGAACAGTTTTAGGAATGTTTTTCCACTACATTTATTTGGTTTGCCTTTAAGTATTCACGACAGCACTGCACACAATTGTTGTATTGTAGATTCTCAGAAACCTTTCCACCTTGCATTCTTTGATACATTATCCAATACTGGAAGTATCGGAAGTAAAATGGTCTGGATGACAAATCTAAGCATCTAAAACATGCTGGGGAACTTGTCTTTAATACTCACAGACTTGGATTTTGCCAGGCATTCTGCTGTAGCCAAGAAATTGCTCTATTCACCATATCCCTGTCTGAAGGTGGTGTAGTTTTCTAAAGGTATATCAGGGAAATATCTCTGTGCCAAATACCTAATCAAATAGTAGAAATCAAAACTGTGCATATAGATAGTCTGAATTTTCTTTTCAATAACCAGAAAAAAAAAGTCACTGTTTAAAGACGAATTCTAGAAAAAGCCCCCAGGTTCCTTACTCACCTATATGTGAGTAGGTCACAATGTTACAACATTACAGTGGTAATCTTGTAAGTACGGCTTTCAAACTCAAAGGTATCAAAAGTTCTGCATGGCAAGGCTGCTGGTGTGGTTTTTTGTTTGTTTGTTTGTTTGTTTTTTTAAGCATGTTATTCTAATAAATTTTGTAAGAAAAAATAATTTTCCCAGAATACCTTGTATAGAGTAATTTTGATTTTCTTCTGTTGTTGAAAAAACTTGCTAAAAGTTATTTCTAAACCAGGCACAAATTGTAACTCTATTTCAGTGAAAAGTTTGGCTTAAAAAGTAATTTTCTGTTCCAAGAAGTAGAAAATGGGACCCACTTTGATTGTGTGAAATAAGAAGGCAAAGCCTACAGTAAAACTTCAGCTTCTTTATTGTTTTTTCATAACTGTAGAAGTGCTTAAAAAGTTATAATGAACCTTGTAACTCTGAACGATTTCAACCAAATGTCATTTGCTTCAGGACAGACTCTGCCTTCTCTTACATCTTGGTAAGCGTTCTGTAGGCTTTCAGGGAAATTGTTTCTAATGATTTCAATTCCTAGTGATTGACGCTTGGAAAGGCTCACAGCTGATAGCATGACAAAAAGAAATGGAAACCTAAATACCACCTTTGTTATAAGTTTTTATTCAAGAAAGCACTATGCCATTTTATGCCTGCTTCATTTTTTAACAGACTCGTTTGTGTGGATGTCAAAACCAAATTAAAGCAGCAGTGTGTCTGCCATGCCAAATACATTAATTCTTTTGAAACTGCTTTTCCAATGATGATGCTATTCTTTCTCTTCTTTTTTTAGGAAGTGGGTGCTTTTGAAGGCAATGATGTGTGTGAGCAACATCTTTGTGAATACTTATTACTTTAAGCAATAGTTGCTCCCATTTATTGGTAAAAATAGAGAACAGTATTAGAATTTCATGAAGTTATTGCTATTGCTGCCTTGGTGTAGTGCAGTCACTCTTCAGTTCATGGCATTAATGTCGAACAGTTTCCTCCCCAGACTAAGAGCCTGTGTTTCTGAGACAGAGCATAAACAGTATAGGAAATGTAATAAAGTTAGTTCAAACCTATGGATTGGGTAAATATAAGTGAAAAGATATCTGATGTAAGAAAAACTTTTAATCCAGAAATCAAAAGCTGAATCACAGTAACACAAGCAATAAGCAATCTCTGAGACAGAAGACATTCCCTATTCAGACCTGAGGCTCTGGTGTGTTTAGCTTGTGTGCCAGACTTGGTGGCCAGGTGAAAGCTTGAAATCAGCAATTAGCCCTGATTCCCAGCAGCTGATTGAAAAGTCTATTAGGGAAGTAGAGAAGTAGCTGGTTGCCTGGAAGGAGCAGGAGGGTCTAAATTGCACAGATGGAAAGAGGTAAGTGTTCTTACCTGTTAATATTTTCAATTTCATGGAAATAAAATAATTTCTGAAATGTTACTTGGAAGCTGATGTGGTATTTGCTGCCTTGGATGTGACCAGGCTGTGCATATGTGTGTGCCCATGTTTTTTGTTGGGTTGATCATTGCATTTGTTTGGCTGTTTCCTGGTCCCAGGGAAGGCTGGATGCAGTTTCTTGGTTTAAGTGTGCAGGGACCAGGCTATGTAGCTGTAGTTTGGCTTTAGAATCTGCAAAATAAGTTACATGTAAATATTTTACAGTTAAATTTACTACTGTCCTAGGAAAGAGGGAACAACTTTGCAGTTATTGGGCTGTTGCTGGGCTCTTTCTGGGCAGGTGGGGAAGGATCTGCAGTTGAAGTGCAGGTGTAGTTTAATCCTCTATGGATTTTGATCTGCTATTTTATCCACTGACTCTTTACCTTTCTCTCACCCTGTGAACTGAGCTGTTTTAGAAAATGTGGGTTCCCCACTAGCTACCCTTTGTGAAAGTTTTCAGAAGTAATAAGAAACAAAAATTTAGGTAGAAACCTAATTCTGTACCTGTGGCTGGGACAATATACCAGGTAGAGTGGCTGGTTCCCAGTTCAGCCCACTGACTGGTATGGCCCTGTGTGTCTCAGCGTTAGAGCAAAGGTGGGAATTACGGGAGGAGTCGCTCTGGAAGGGCAACTGCAAGGGAGGGCTGATGACTCTGTAAGAAACATTTAATTATTGTGTCAGCCCTTTCCTTTATTGCCATTTGTTCTGTTAATTTGTCCTGTGATATCCTTAGGGTGTGACCTCGGTTCCCACCTCTGTGTAAGGTGTTTGGGCACTTGGACATATCTCTCCATGCTGTGGAGGAGGGTGCATGTGGCCCTGGGTGGGTTCCTGGGATGTGCTGATGGGTTCCATCTGTTCTGGTTGCTGTTAACAGTACAGACCTGCCAGCTGCTCTGCTTGTCCACCCGAGTTACAAGTTGGCAGTTCAAGTATTGGCTACTTGGTGAGTAATGCAGTGTGTGAGAAATATTACCTGCCTCCCCAGAGTTGGTGGGATTTGAAAGGAAATATTTATCAGAATGGTTCCTAGTTTCCTGTCTTTCCCTTGGTCTTCGTTATGCGTGGCATTAAAATAACTAAGTGGTGTGAGACAGAAGGGTGATGAATTTCTTTAATTGCCAGGCTCTCTAATAGGTTCCCTGGGGGCCTATTACACACCAGGGTTGCTGTTCAGTGAATCTCCTCCTGGGTTCTGATCACCAGCATGTTTCCTTACAATGAGACCTTTCATCTTAAGCTTTGCTAGTGCTTTGCACGTGTCCATTACACTTCACAACACTCAGGTGAACTTTACTCTATCTTATCCAATTATAACTTGTGTGAAGGGAAAGGAAGGCACAGGTAAGTGAGGGCGAGATGCTCTTGTCACCTGGATGTGTGGCACTAGGGCTGCGTAGTCACTCCTGCTGTGTCACGAAACCAGCTGGAACCCATCTCCTCCCTTGCAGAACAGCCCATTCCTACCAGTTTATAGAGCATATCTGCCATGTGGCTGATAAGGGAAATTTAATTCTAGTACCTTTCCTGGGTCTAGCTCACTTAATGAGCTGGTCATGCTTGGAATGGACTTCCTCATTTGGTGAGTTTATGGTTTAAAGTGTATTGCTCAGCTCAGTGCAGCTTTTCATAGTACTCAGTACCTGTGTCCTGGTTTTTGGCTGGGACAGAGCTAGGTTTCTTTTTAGTAGCCAGAAAGAACTGTGTTTTGGTTTCAGTATGGGATTTCTTATGAGAAGAATATTGATAACATACCAATGTCTTCATTTGTCACTGGAAGCTGAAAGACTTCATATTTTTTCTAGTCTACAGGTGCAAGGTCTAGGGGGGGGGACAAAGAATATTAAAATTAGTAACTCAAATTGCCATTTGGATATTCCATATCCTATAATGTCAATATCACATAATGTCACGTTCAGTATATTAATGAGAGTCTCTCGGGCTTTTGATCTTCTGGGATTGTGGTTTTTGGGATTGTTGCTCCTCTGGGATTGTTAACGGAGAAGGGGCCAGGCTTGGTCAGTCAGTGGTGAGCAACTGCACTATGTATCACTTGTTAGTATATTATTATTATTATTTTAAGTTTAATTTTATTTAAATTACTAAATTGTTCTTATCTCAACCTACAAGTCTCCTTACTCCTCCAATTCTTTCCCCTGTTCCTTAGGGACAGGGGGACTGAGTGAGCGGCTGTGTTTGACTGCTAGCCAAGTGAAACCACCACAACCTGGCTTGCAGTCGGTCCTCCTTTTTTAAAAGTTTTGAATAGCTGTTTGCTTTGGGTTTTCCATCTGGTGCAGCTAGATGTGGCTTGGTAAAAGGCATGGAGGTTGTGCTCCAGACATTTGCATACAAAGAGCAGTCAGATCAATATCAATCCACAGCTCAGTGCTGTTACAAAGGCTTGTGAGTGCATATTCAGCTGCAGTTGTGCCAGCAATAGAACAAAGTGAGCTGGATGATGTTGTAGCTCCTGGGATGCTGCAATAGAGATACAGAGGGTGGTTGAGACAACAGGCTAGGGAAGATGCAAGTGAGAATGAATGAGCTCTGGTATTTGCCACAATGAGTTAACTTAATTAAGAATGAAAAAAGAATGGAGAAGGAAAAGGATCTCAAATGCTGATGAAAATAGTCTAATATAGTGCAAATAGTATTTCTGGGGTGTGCCTTCAAACCTGCCCTGCTTCCACCATAAGCAAGAGTATGACACTGAGCAGTAGCCAATTACAGTAGTAATTGTCAACGGTTGGGAAGGAAGAGTTCTGTGCTCTGTAGCAGAGGCTTTAACATAAACTGGTAGCACATTTACACCATGGAGCACTGCAGACCAAAACTACAAGGTCTGGTACAACTGGAATAGTACTTATGGCATTATTTTTAACTATTTTTTTTTCTATTACAGTTTTTTATCTGAATAATTGTTTCCACCTGTGCTTACCTTTCTTTTCTTTAGTTTTGTCTAAACAACCACAACAAAAAACCCCACCACAAACCCAAAACCCCCCTAAAACTATCCCAAAACAAAACAACTGTTAAGATTTCTGGAACCTAAACTTCTCATAAGTTCATTGTGAAGTGTGATTGCGCTGTAATTACAGTGTTTAAGTGTCTGTGACCATACCGTTGTGTGATTATATCTCTACAAAGTAAATTAATATAACTGATTTTTCAGTGGCTGATCACAGGGAGATGAGATATCTGTTCAAACATGCTGGCGTTTGTGTGATCATAAATATAACAGTTAAATTCCAAGAGACTATTGGGTCACAAAGGTGGTAACGGAGGGAGAAGGAAATGAAGAGGAATAGGCAGGAATTTTTGGAAGCACAGAAAGCAAATGACATGGAGAAATTTGATAAGCCTGTTTGAGAAGATGCAAGAGAATGGGTGCTCTTTGGTAGTATGTAGGCAGCAAAACAGAATGCAGAAGAAAGGTGTTAGAGTCTCAGTTGTTATTCCTAGATTGTTTTTTATTTTGGGAAAAAGCATTGGTGACGTCTAAAGGAACAGGGTGGTTGGTCTGTGAGATGCAAGAGCATGAAGATAGGAAGTGAAAAAGAGACTGTTCTGGGACTGGAGGGTGTTGAACGATGAGGACTCTGAATTTTGCTGTGAGGAAAGGCCAGCCCTGCTGCTCCCTCACATGGCAGAACAAAGCTGAAACCCTGCTATGTGTAATAGAATAGTCTGACTTTTGTAGGCTCACTGCTGGCACATCTGTACCATGGCTGCTCCACAAGCCTCTTTACTTTCTCCCTGGAGAAGCAGGATAGGGAGCTGAGCAATGGAGTCATACTTTGCAGGAGAAAATGACACCTTGGTATGGTGTCTCTAGCAGTGTTTAATGCTGGTTGACCCTTGTTGAAGTGCCTGAGAGGTTTTCTGTAGAGCTGAGTGAGGGCAGCTGATATCCCCCAGGACTGACTGGCATGTCAAACAGGGCTTGGTTGGCTTGTGCTTGCTCTTTTCACCTGTGTCATTGCCCTGGACTTCTATGAATGCTCACAAATGCTTCTGTGAGCAACTGTGGTCTGACAGCCCAGCAGGGTCTGTGTTGGTAAATGCAACAGGAGCATGACTCCAGAGCTGGTTGTGTGGTGGAAGTGCCTTCACTTGGCCCACCAACTTGGTGTCTGGGCATAGATGCCTTGGACAACTGACGGATGCTTGGACCAGTCCCAAACCCTGTTGGAAATAGCTTTGGTATGCCAAAGACTAGAAATAGCTTTGCAAAAGCTCCATGAGATGTGGCTAGCTGTTTTTCCAGTGTGTTACTGGATAAGCTTGTAGACTTTGAGCAGTTAACTACAGCAAAGTGCTGAGGAAAACCTCCAGATCTAAAAAGGGTTTTAGCTAAAGCTGGCCTGAAACAAAGTTTTGAAATTTGCAGAATGTATGAAAACAGTGATAAGCTTTATTTCTTCCACTTTTTTGTATGAATATAAAGATGGCAGTCTTATCATTCGATGCACTGCGTGTATATTTGGTTATAGTAAATCTAAGAATAAGTTTTATTTCCTCAGGGCTGTCTTTGAATATGTCTGTATCATGCCCTGTTTCTGATTCAATGTGCAGTAACTTTGCTGCCCAGTAACATCACAATGCAAGAGCAGGTCCTGAACAATTTTCTGAAGAACTTTTTCCTTTATACCAATTTTCTCCTCTTTAAGACTGTTTTTACTAGGTGCAGTTCAGTGCTTTAAACCAATGAAAAGGGATCCAGCTATAACTTGCTTCCATGTTTCCTTGATACATAATCTTCATTTTTTTGTCATACTAAATATTTCACAGAAAATTCTTCAAACTGCTATTCCTCCATGAAATATTGTCTTGACTACAGCAAGTGCAAAGCTCTGCAGCACAAAGGATGTACTCTAGTCCACAGATCTGGTATTCCTTGTAATTTTGATGCCCTCTTTGGCAGCAGGTCTGTTGATATTGCTGGTGTTGATTACTTGTGAAGTAGCTAGTGGACTCTCTGAAGTCAGACGATTTTATGCTGCCGGAGACATGCATGGATCATAGGCTAGTAAAGTTGGAGCAGTCACATCAACTCTTTAATTTCATAAACTTTGTATTATATTTGCTTTTTAATTTTAGAAGGATGTATTTTTACCCGTGTTATAAATTCACCTTCTTTGTTTTAAGAAAACTGGTTGTAAAAAAACAAGCTCTGAAAGAATGAATTCAATTGTCTCCTTGGTGTGTGGCATTTTGCTGTTTCAAGCTTCAGCTTTAGAGTTTCTCCTTGGTAAGAGAATTCATGCAGAGGTTTAGTCTTGTTACTTTTGGAGTTATTTGAAATATTGCCTCTGATTCAGCCCTCCATGAGACATTGTATTGTTTGTGTAGAAATGCTTGAATAGTGAGCCTTAGATACTTTGTTTTTATATATATCATTTTTTTTCGTTCCCAGTCACCTTGTGCGACGCAGAGCTCACTGAATCAGTGTATATTTAGGAATATTTCATAGTATTAAACTGAAATAAAACTAGCCTAGCTAGTATTTAGATCTCAGTGTATTACATCAAAAAGGCTCATAAAAAAAGACTGAATAAACCAAGTGGTCCATGTAAGCCCAAACTGAGTAAATAAGAGTTGAGGATGGAAATATGCTTGCTCTGAAATATTTCTCCAGGCAGCCCCATAAAGGGTTGAGAGAGACTTCTTCAGTTCATTTAATTAAATCTGGAAAAGCAAACAAATGCCTTTAAAAATCCTTCTTCTCGCCCTTTGCAAGGAAATGTGCTTGTGGTTTTAGAGAGAATTCAGACCTGGAATCCTCCTAGGAGTGTTCCCAAATATGTCATCATAGTCTCTTATGTAATTATTTTATTTAAGGATATTCTTTCTCCTTAAGAAAGGTAATGCAAGATAAATTGTATAATTTTCAGATTGTTTTAATTATGCACATCTCCACTATTACATTTTTTTTTTTTTTCAAATACTCTTGAACTCTTTTTGGTCATTTTCTGTCAGTGCTTCTGGCTTCCTAGTGAAGGATAAAAGGCCGTTCACTATGAATTTCTGGTTTTGTCCAACTTGATCTCTATAAAAAGAATTTTGTAATGCATCGGTCTTGAGATTTTTGCTGGAATTGGTAAGTTTGTTTTCATTAAAAGGAAATTAAGATTTAATGGCAGAATACATGAACTAAATTCTATAGAAAGTGCATGGTGATCTACTTGTGTGCAGGAAACTAAGTATTTACTGGATCTGTTTCAAGTGATCCTAGGTTTTATGGCATCTGTTTCATAATCAACTGTCCTCAATTAATTATACTTTATGATTGGACCATTATTGGTCAATGGCTTTCTGGAGGTATGAAAAACATCTCTAAAGAGGTATAACATCCTCCATGAGAGTGCTAACTATCCAAATAAGAAATATACTTACCAGTTTTGACAGGTAAGATTTTCTAGTTGAAGCTGGGATGTGGTTTGAAGTGATCATTTGATCATTCTTGTTTATGTGATTGATCAATTCTATTATAGAGCCTAATGAGTTTAGTGCACTTTATTTAGTCCCCAGAAAATAGTGGTGAGGTACTGCTTATACAAATAAGATTAGCAACTGAGCTTATATGAGTTAGAAAAAAAATATATAAAGGCTATTAATGCTTCAAATCACTGGCTAGAATGAAAAGAAAACTTACCCATAAAGACACATCCATGATATGGGTGTAATTATGTGCATCACCCTTTCTCTGATTAAATGCAATTCAAGCTTGTATTAAAATAATAATAAAATAACCACACAACAACAAACCTCCACACCTGCTTCTGGTTTATGTACTGTTCAAACCACACTCCTATAGACCTTCGGGGCAATTAGCAGCCCTATGCAATGTGCCTCCATGCTTAATTTGGGGTACTGGTAATTACAACGTTAAAGCCACAGGTATTAATGAGTTAGATGGGTTTTGAGGACTGTGCACCTTTGTGATCTCTTCATGCTTCTGGAAATGTGAATAACTGGTTCATACCTCCTGCAGGCTACTGTAGCCTATGTATCTATGCACCATATGTTATAAAGTATGATGGTTTGGCAGTCTTGCTGTTCCCTGCATGACCTTGCTTTGTGCTGAGGTCTGACTTGGAACTCCTCACTAATGAGAGTGAAACTATATAACCTCCTTTCTCTTTACCAAATACAGTGATCAAAAATTTAAGTTGGTTGTTTTTGTGGTCTTTTTGTTGTTGTGTGGGTTGTGTGTGTTTGGTTTTTAAGGCAACAGCCTTGCATTTTTCTATATTAGTACACTGGATATAATTATGTATTGCGTTGTCCTTAATCTTTCAAGTTGTCATTAAATGGAAGAATGACAGACTTCTGAATATAAGACAAATCTACTTTATCTTTTAAATTAATTACCAAGAGACTGTATAAACACTGAAAACAAATTTAATAAAGTAGGCACTCCAGATGGCTGAAGGTAGACTTATGCATTCAGAACATTCCTCATTATAATTGCAATACTATGCATGGAGGTTCATACTGGTGCTTTGGAGAATTTACAGATGAGATGCACTACAATCTGCTAGGAGGCATAATATTCATAGGGTTTTATTGTCACAGAAAAAGCATAATGACTACTGAAGAAAACTAATTGCTGACAGTTTTTTGAGCTGGCTTTGATGTACAATACATTTGTTCTGCCCTGTAGACCCTTGTTTCAAAAAATATTTGAAGTACACATGTGAATAGCAACATATTGCTCTAATCTCCCTGGCATTTATGTACAATTTTCCTTAAATGACACCAAGCTTCCTTTGTCTATACAGGTGCTTAGTTGGCAATGGGATTCTTTCAAAGGTTCAATTTCAATGCAGCTCTGTTGAGATACCCTAGATTGTACAGCTGAAATCCCAAATAAACTGATGAGAAGCTTTAAATAACGTGCTTCAGCATATTTTTCTCTGCTTTCAGTTGGCAGCAATAGAACATACTGGTCCTCTTTTTCTGCAGGGGAAGCTCTGGGTTGCTGCTCTCATCTGGGAGCAAAGGAAGAGCTATAGTTCAGTACTCTAACCCAAAAACACCTGCTAAAGAGAAGGGATTCCCACCCCTAAACATCTGTGTTTCTGATCTCTGATGGCCACTGTAGCATGGCTTTATTCCCGGTACTTTTCTGTTTCTTGTTTTGTCCTTCTCATTGCTAGGAAAAATCCAGCAGGCAGTGTTCCACGGTTTGTTAACTTGCTAATATGACTTTCAAAACTTCAAATATTCACTTCTAGCTGACTTAAAATATAACCAAATTGCAAAATAGCTGCAAAGGGCTCATCTGTGTGTTGAAAATGGGGGGGGTGTGGGTGTCATAGACTAGTTCACAGCATTAATGCTGCTCTATGAGCTTAAGGTAACCCCATCCAGAGGTATGCAGAATAGCTACTAGCTGATAATTTAATATTAGTAAGTGTATTTTTAGTAAGTCACCTATAGGTGTAGAAAAGCTTAGACTGGTGTTTAATAGCTTCTGCAGGAAGCAAGGGGATTCTGTAAATTCTGTAAGGTGCTTTTGGAAGTGTGCTTCAAAGGCACTTAATGTGTTTTAATTTGCTCACCTGTGCAGTCTTATTATTCATTCCTTGCACAGTGAAATACTATTGCATGTCAAACCATCTATCAAACTTTCAACCACGGTCTTGGAGGAGTACTGTGGTGACCAATGAAGTGTGCCTTGTGAATGAAGGGCAGCTCATGGGTCATAAGAATTGGAAGGTCGTCAGTCTTGGAAGTGTTGTGAATGAACATTGAATTTGTAAAAGAGAATCAAGCAGGGAGACAAAGAGAAAAATGTATTTGTAGTAATTAATTAGTTCTAGCTGCTGTTGTTTTTTTTTTCCCTAGTGAAAGATGGAGACTTCTCTGATCTTCAGTATCTCTGATTTGATTGCATTGGCTTGGGCAGTGAAGAAAGTCATGGTTGCCACTGGAATAGCTTCATCAGTGTGGAAAAAGACTGTGAATAGATAATTCATGTATGCAACTGATGCAGCTGTGCATGAGTTGATTGGAATGGAGCCCAGGCAGTGGCTCCTGGGATTTACATAGTGCTGCCTGGGCTCAGGGAAAGGAAAACTTTGGCCCAATGGATTTGGGAAGGGATGAGAGCATTCAAAGCTGGGAGATTGCACAGGTGTGATGATCAGTGGTCTCAGAAATCTATTCAGTTCAGTGAATTTAAATCCTGACAGCATAACTGTATTTACCTACTACTCTATGTAAAATAAAACAAAAATTGTAATAGGAAGTTTAGACCTTGGAGAAATTCTGTCTTTGCAATATTAGTGTAGAGGCCAGATAACGTATCAGGGGAGCACTTCCAACACAAATTTGACAAAAGAATGAGTGTGGATTATAGGAATAAAACTATTCAACCTCCTTTTGACACATGCTCTAACCCATCAGATCTCTGGCAAATTCAAAAGTATAAGCAACTCCTGAGACAAAACAATTCCTATTCCTTTCAGTCCTTATTTTAAAATTGTAGGTGCCTAGTTGCAGTGCAAAAATGGAACAAAAAGTCTGAAAGCTGTTACAGATTTATCTACCACCTTATTTGAGCAGCTCACGTCTATGAGATGGGAGCATTTTAGTGCTGAAAATTGATTTCTGGACAAAACAGGGATCAAAGAGGTAGAAATTGGAACTCAAACCATGTTTTCTTCAGCAGTCAGGCTTCAGACAACTGTATGGTGGGAAGGCTTAGCAGCAGGTTGAGCTGTGGTTTGATAATACGATAAACCTGGCTTTTCAGTCAGTGACAGAGGATCAAAAATGCTGTGACTGCATGACACAAAGCTCTGATCAGAGAGAACTCGATATGAAGGTTGAAGTTTTGTTTAAAGAAATGTTTATAGATTAACTTTGTAGTGGGAAGGTTTTATGCCATGTCAGAAGCTTTGTCAGTGGGCATAAATTCAACAGAAATTAGCATGAAAGTCAGGCTGTGCGCTCTGACTAACCAAAAATGCAGCTACGTGCCACTGTTTGTACAGTTGGTGATTCAGTCGTGCACTGGCCATGGTATTAATCACTGTGGAGTAATGTCCTAAATTCAAGTCAGTAAGAATCGTGGATAAAGAATCTCTGCTTCCTGCACAATGCCAGAAAGGCATCATGTTAAAGGTGTTTGCTGGTTTTGGGGGGATGCTAATTAAGGGTGGGTTTTTTTTGTTTGGTGGTTTGTTTTTGTTTTATTTTGAGATGTTTGCTATTTAGAATAGAATCATAGAATCACTGAGGTTGGAAAAGACCTTTAAGATCATCAAGTCCAACCATCAACCCAACACTATCATGCCCACTAAACAGTGTCCCTCAGTGCCATATCTACACACAATTAGCTAGACAATTTGACCTCCCGTTGCTTTCAGCTTCCTCACATCGCCTCAAAAATTCAGTTTAATTATAACCACCAAGACTTTGACCAAGCCTGCCCATAGTTTGCACCAGTTAAACTGCACAGCTCAGGTGTGGGGTGTTGGAAAGGTTTGCAACAGGTTCACTACTCTTGATGGTGGAGCTGAGTTGGCCATGCCCTACAAACGTCAAGTCATCCACAAATCCTCAAGATCAAAGCCATCCTTGGCTATTCCTCATACTTCTACAGGGTGAAACAACCAGAAAGAACTTAGTAAACAAGCAAAAAGTTATTACTGCCCCAGGACCGTGGTGTCTTTTAAGATATCGGAGTGTATATCATGCTAAAAAAACCCAAAGCTCAGCAGTTTTTAAAAGTAAAATCTCTGATGCAGGTTATATTTAATGTCCATGCTTCTAGGGCAAAAGGAAGGTGCATGACACCCTTCAGCAATCTGAAATTGCTTCTCAAAGCCCTCCTGCTCTCAGTCACACTAAAGGGAACACTTGCACAAGTCTGACCCAAAGGAAAAAGTCAGATACCTTCAGCACGTAAGTTATTTCTTCCCATGACTGTCAAAGAGCAGGAGGGATGCTTTTTTTTTAGGGAAGATACTTTTTCAAAGATGCTTCTGCCTTGACTTATAGCAAAGCTAAATGTATCTTTAAAAATAAAGTGATTGATTCTCTATTAAATGATGCCTAGGATTTCCAGAGAGGTTTCACATGACCCTTGTGAAGATTTCTTTGTGTTGCATAGAATCTCTTATATCACATGATTTTCAAAGTAAGTTTTGGTTTACTATTATAATAGTGTTCCATAAAAATAGACCAAACATATGAATGAAACAGCAAACTTAGGTTGGAAACAAAACTTTAGCTGACTTTCAGTTTCTGTTTAAATTGTAATATGGTCTCATGAACTGTTTTAGTCCGGTTATTTTATTAGTTGCATCCAGTACACTTGCACACACCCTTTTTTAACTACCACTATTACAATACCTAGCAAGAAGGCTCGAAGAACGAACTAAAACGAAGTATGCAGTAATCTTCATCAGAAGTATATAAAATACTTTCTATGCAACTGTTATGGTTACACTATAGATCCTGGGAATGATGGTGTTGAAGTACAGGGTTTTAATACTGATAAGAATTTGTTAGTGGAGGTAAAAAATAAAAACTACATCTAAAACTACAGGCAGGAGATTTCAAAACTGTCTTTTATTGGGCCTTGTAGACTAGTTTTACAAAAGTGTTAACGAGTGTTGCAGAATATGCTTTTGGAAAGGTCATTGTTTGCTAAAAACTAAAATATAACAATAAAGATAGTGTGACAACCTTCAGTAAGTTTGTAGGCTGTGATCATTACATTCAACCTCACAAAAAAGTACAAAAGTAGTTTTCTTGAGTGTCCTTTGTCTTTAATTATGTCTATAGTTCAGAGTTAAATTTGAATCTGTTTTTCTTTAACAAAAATATCTAATCTTAATTTTATAACAAAAATCAGTGTAAATAAAATATAAATAAACTCACATTATGACTGCTCATATATCTGCTAGTTTTCAAGATCTAGGGACATGATCCAGTTATAGGTATGAGTGTTCTTTTGTGAGGACAATATTAATCTGTTGCCTTCCCGATGCAACAAGTTTAAAAGGGAAGCTGCCTGCTTTTAGCTAGAGGAAAAAAAAAATCAGTTACAGAAGGAAACCAAAAGCTGACGGATTGGAGAAAAGATTCCTAAAATAATATCATTTATTAAATAAAATTCTATGGTTTGATTGGCTGAATAAAGTAGGAGTAGTGAGATGTGTCTAGTGTCTGGCCTGTTGCTTCATCATCCCGAATTATGGTATGGGTGTAAGGAAAGAGGTCAGGAGATTAAAATAACTTTTTAATCCCAGGCTTTGTCATTATTTTTTAAATAGATGAATGAAATCTGTGGGTGGCAAAAACTGATCCACTACAGAAGGACTAGCAAGTTTAGGAAATAATTTTTGTATATGGACCAAGATGCTAATACAGCTACCTCTGAAACGTTGGGCCTTCTGACAGTCTGCTGTGTTCAGCCAGCACTTCCACGTTGTTCTGACAAATGTCATCGACTTTTTGACTGTCCCTGCTCCTAATTAGAAAGGCACTGTCTTTTACACCCAGTGTAGGAAACCTGTACAATCTGCTATCTCATGGTGTTAGCTATCAACAAATTCTAGAGGATTAACAGGGGAAATCTGTCTCCTGGGACTTCCATGCTTGGCCTCTATTGTAGGTGACCCCAAGGGTAATCTGCATGATCTGAGCTGTGTGGTTTCATATCCTGTAGGAAAATAAGTAACTTTTTGTGCAAGCTGAAATGTGGAAAATATGTTGTTTTGAGGTTTTTTGTTGTTGGTGGCTTTCTGTATATTTTCTTATCTAAAGCAGAACTTCTGATCATTTAAATTCTTGATCAGAGAATTACAAATTAACTTATAAAAAGAGACTGTTCAAAGAAATCATAGTCTTAGAGTATACTTAGCATTAGAACTTTTCCCAGCTGCACTGTAACTTTAATGCAGATTTCAGATCTTAGAACTGAGTTTAAGGAGCTTTCAACAGCAGTTTCTCTTAGAGCTGAACACCTCTTCATGATCACTTTATCTTCACTTTGGAGTTTTCTGGTCAATTCATATGTTGATTCAAAACATGCATGCATTCCCAAACTCCTTTTTTTTTTTAAATTCTGCTTTTATGGGATCAGAGTTGCATCTTTCTAATTTGAGTGAAAATGTAAATAAGGCATCTCTGACTTTGAGGAGGTCAACCTGCAGGTGCAAAAGGAAGGTCTTCAAAATGTCAGTCCTTCCATACATGCCTCAGACTTGCTGATAAGTTGCATTGTGAGTTCTCTGGGTGTCTATAGAATTTCAGCATTGTGTACTGTATGTTTTACAGGGTTTATGCTCAAAACATTAATAAAGCAGTATTTGAACCCAGGAAAAACATTACTGAATTAAGCTGCTTCCCGCTGTTCTACAGAGTATTGATTTCAGGTGTCGTTGTGCCTTATGTATTGCTAGCAGGTGGAATACAATAAGATTATCTATCTGTGGCTCTGTGTGATGTAACATTTTAAGCAAGATAATTATGAGAAATATTGGACCATATCAAGCCGTTTGAGTGTTGGGAGTGTCACCTAATTAGGTTGTTTTTCCCTTACCTGTGAATTCCCTTTACATAATTCACCTTTCTTGTTAGTAACAGCACAAATCTTGATTTGATATGCAGCTGGCTAAAACCTGAAGTCCCCAATTCATCTGTGTATTTGTGTCCTTCTAAAGTCAAATAACTCCATTTAGCTGTCATACTTAACTGGTATAAAACCTAAATGGATAGTCTTAATCTGCTCAGTGGGCAGTCTTAATCCATTGCATTTAGTAAGTGCGATATAACTCACGTGAAGCTTAAAAATGTTACTCTAGGGCAAGAAGTTACAAATGAGATTTTAAAAAATGTATTTATTGTGCAACATTACTTGTAATGCTACTTTTTTTTCATGTCAGCCTAGTCCCATTGTCATTCATGGTTTTATAGTATTGGCAATTTTGCTCTGTGTTTTGATACGCAAATTTGAACAGAAATGTTGTTCCTTGTTATTGCAAAGGTTGTAGTGGAGAAAACTGGTGGTAACCCACCTGATTTCAGCTAAAGATATCTCCAAGCACCTAAATGGAACTGGTGTGTTTTTACAAAGCCATTAAGAGAGCACTTTGGTAAAAAGTTGCCCTTGCATTAAGTCTTGTTTTTATAGAGTAATTATAATTAGTTTGCACTGTTCAAAGTGCCGGTCAGGAGTCAGTATGCTTCAGGGAAATAAGATCAACAAGTTTATTGCTTCACAGTTTGGATGATGGTGTGCCTTAGCAAACTACAGTATGCTAAATAGTTTCTGATGAGATTAAAACTCATATTTTATTGCTTCTGAAGGTCATACTATGTTATATATATCACAAATATAGATAAACAGCCATAAAATGCAAATTCACTTCCTCCATTAAGCAAAACTTCCTATAATATAATCCTAGGTTTCTGTTTGGTGGTTTTTTGTTTTTTTTTTTTTTTT